>NW_012137636.1:3617663-3645287 GCF_000956105.1 Propithecus coquereli | reverse complement strand
TTGCTGGCCATTATTCTGTCTTCTTTTGAAAAGTTTCTGTTCATTTCACTTGTCCATTTGTTGATGGGGTTGTTTGATTTTTTCTTGTTGATTTTCCTGAGTTCCAAATAGATTCTGGTTATCAGCCCTCTGTCGTATTTGTAGCACGCGAAAATTTTCTCCCATTCTGTGGGTTGCCTGTTTGCTCTTGTGACAGTTTCTTTGGCCGTGCAGAAGCTTTTTAATTCGATCATGTCCCATTTATTTATTTTTGTTGTTGCTGTAATTGCCTTTGGGGTCTTCTTCATAAATTCTTTGCCTAGGCCAATGTCTACAAGAGTATTTCCAACATCTTCCTCTAGAATTCTAATAGTTTCACTCCTTAGGTTTAAATCTGTTACCCGGCATGAGTTGATTTTTGTGAGAGGTGAAAGGTGTGGATCCTGATTCAGTCTTCTACATGTGGCTATCCAGTTTTCCCAGCACCATTTATTGAATAAAGATTCTTTTCCCCAGGGTATGTTTTTGTCTGTTTTGTCAAAGATTAGGTGGCTATATGTGGATGGTTTTATATCTGGGTTCTCAGTTCTGTTCCACTGGTCAATGGCTCTATTTTTGTGCCAGTATGAAGCTGATTTGATTACTACAGCCTTGTAATAAAGTTTGAAGTCTGGTAAATTGATACCTCCCATTTTGTTTTTATTGCCTGGAATTATTTTTGCTATGCAGGGTCTTCTCTGGTTCCATACGAAGCATAAAATTAATTTTTCTACTTCTGTGAAGAATGATGTTGGTATTTTAATAGGAATTGCATTGAATCTGTAGATCACTTTGGATAGTATAGACATTTTAACAATGTTGATTCTACCGACCCACGAGCATGGTATGGTTTTCCACCTTTTTACGTCCTCTGCTATTTCCTTCCTCAATGTTTCATAGTTCTCCCTGTAGAGGTCTTTTACCTCCTTAGTTAAATATATTCCTAGGTACTTTATTTTCTTTGTGCTATTGTGAAGGGAATTGAATCTTTGATTTGGTTCTCAGTATGACTGCTGTTGGCGTATATGAAAGCCTCTGATTTGTGTGTATTGATTTTGTATCCTGAGACTTCACTGAATTCATTTATCAATTCCAGGGGCCTCTTGGTTGAATCCTTGGGGTTTTCTAGATATAATCATATCATCAGCAAACACTGAGTGTTTGATCTCTTCTGTTCCCATTTGTTTGCCTTTAATTCCACTCTCTTGCCTGATTGCTGTGGCCAGGACTTCCAGCGGTATGTTGAATGGAAGTGGAGATAGTGGGCAACCTTGTCTGGTTCCAGTTCTAAGTGGGAATGCTTTCAGTTTTTCCCCATTCAGTATGATGTTGGCTGTGGGTTTGTCATATATGGCTTGTATCATTTTTAGGTAAGCCCCGTCTACGCCTATTTTGTTAAGTGTTCTTATCATAAAAGGTTGTTGAATTTTGTCAAATGCTTTTTCTGCATCTATTGAGAGAATCATATGGATTTTGTTTTTGCTTCTGTTTATGTGGTGAATTACGTTTATAGATTTGTGTATGCTGAACCATCACTGCATCTCTGGGATGAAGCCCACTTGGTCGTGGTGGATTATTTTCTTAATAAACACCTCGATTTGGTTAGCCAGAATTTTGTTGAGAATTTTTGCATCTATATTCATAAGAGATATTGGTCTATAGTTTTCCTTTTTTGTTGCATCCTTTCCTGGTTTTGGTATCAGGGTTATGTTGGCTTCATAAAATGTGTTGGGGAGGAATCCATCCTTCTCGATGTTGTGGAATAATTTCTGCAGGATAGGCACCAGTTCTTCTTTGTAGATGTGTAATCATATATTTAATTTGTCACAAAACTATCACTCTATTTATCTCTCTAGCCATCCATCATTTTAGGTTTTTTTATGAATTTCAAAGTAAGCCACAGACATCAGCACACTTCCCCCAAATACTTCAGCATGCATATCTTTATATTTTTCCTTAAATAAATGCATACTAATATTTGTTTATATTTTCATTTTGCCTTTTTAGATAAAAATTATGTACACTAAAATACACAAATTTCAATTACACCATCCAATGAATTTTGACAGATGCATAAAACTGTGTATCCTAGACCTCTAACAAGTTACAGAACATGACCATCACCTCAGAAAGTTCCTTATGCCCCTTTCAGCAATCTCTACAATCCAGCCCCATCCCCTTGTCCACAGATGCAACCTCCGTGCTTAAATTTTCCACCATAAATTAGTTTTGCTTATTCTAGGACTTGAAATAAATAAAATTATATAATATGCATTCTTTTAAGCTTTCTTTTCATTCAGTAAGATGATTATGAAATTAACCCATGTTGCACCATGTATTATTGCTTTGTTCCTTTTTATTGCTGAGAGGTGTTCCATTGTATGAATGTTCCATTGTATGAATACATAATTTATTCACCTATTCTCCTGTTGATGAACACCTGGAATCTTTTCAGTTTGGGGCCATTATGAATAAAAATAAACTTCCATGGTGGTACCATTTTTTTCCTTCCACCAACAGTGTGTGAGAGTTTCAGTCAGTCCACATCTTTACCATTCCATTGTCAGTCTTTTGAATTTGAGCTGTTCTTGTGAGTGTGTAGTCGCATTTATTGTGCATTTCTCTGACCACTGATCATATGAGCACTTTTTGAAATGCTTATGGGCATTCTCATGTCACCTTTTGTGAGATGTCTACATAAATCTTCTCTTTATTTTAATTTTTTGTCTTTTTATTATTATTATTGATATATCTTTGATACTGGTTCTTTGTCAGATATATGTTTTATAAATATTTAATAACTTTTTTCCAAAAGAAAACACTTCTGAGATATATTTTGATCTGTGTAATATTTCAATTTTAATAAAGTCTAGTTTATCACTTTTTCTGTTATGATTATTGCTTTCTGTAGCCTAAGAAATATTTTCCTAACCCCAAGTTATGAAAATATCCTCCTGTGCTTTCTTCTAAAAGCTTATAGTTTTGAGTCTATGGTCCACCTTAAATTAATTTTTGTCCCTGGTATGAGACAGAGGCCAAGGTTCATTTTCTTTTTTATGTGGTTACCCAGTTGCTTCACACCATTTGTTGAAAAGACTTTCCATTCCTCATTGGATTATTTTGGCACATCTGTCAAATATCAGATACCTATACAAGTGGAGATCTATTTCTGTATATATAAAATATTTTGTTCCATTGATCTATTCATCAGTCCACACTGTCTTAAATTCTGTGACTTTATAGAAAATTTTGAAGTCAGGTAATTTAAGCTCTCCAATGTTGTTCTTCGTTTTTCAAGAGGACTTTGGATAGTCAAGATTCATTGCATTTGCATGTAAATTTTCATAACAACTTGACAATTTCTTCTGAAAATCTTGGTTTGATGATGGAATTTTACTGAATCTATAGATCAATTTGGGAAGAATTGACATCCCTAACAATATAGAGCCCTCCAATCCCTGAACTGGTATACCTCTTAATTTCCTCATGTTTTCATCCATTTATCTCAGCAATGTTTCATAGAGATATCTTGTGTCTTTCATTAAATAAGAATTTTAAATTCCTAAATTTCAGAGATTACTATGGATTGTAAGATAAATTGTTTCATGAATTTTAGTTTTCAGTCCCTTCCATTTATTTTTAACTTTCCCACTGGAGCTCATGTAAATGTTCACAGATTGACTTCTGTTGTACATAGTCCTTAACCATTTTTCTCTCATTCCTTTCATGATTTTATCACTTTCAATGTCTTCTGAGAGTTTTCTACCTGCCTTTTTAGCTCATTAATTATTTTTTTCTGACATTCAAAACACCTATTAAGTTCTTTTTTCCAACTATTTATTTTTATACTCAGTATTTCCGGTTGATATGCCTTAAACTCTTAGCTCCACTCTACTACCCTGGTCTTTTTCAAAAGCTGCCTCCTCAGTTGTGAACACCTAGCCCAGGGAGTGGCATGGAGGACAAACTTTAAGGTGACCTGGTGATACCAGACACCAGGTATTCACGCCTTTGTATAATTCTCTCCTCTTGAGTGTGAGCAGACCCTGTGACTTGCTCTCAGCCAATGCAATGAAGCAAAGGTAAGTAAAAACATATACCATTTCTCTTTACTCTTGTCAACACTTGGGGGTAGTCACACCCTAGGTAAAAGTTCTTATAGTTTCGAATTGCTTTTCCTTAATTGTTAATGTGGTTGAACATTTTTTCACCTTTTTTTTTTTTTTGCTTGTGAGAATATGCTGTGCTCATTTTGTGATTGATTGGGTTGTTGTCCTGTTTTGACCCCTTCCCTAAGAACTCACAGCTTATCCAGTTTTCTGGACAACTCTCTCTGTTTGCTGCCCCTTCATTACGAACTTAATGTCTCCTCATTACTAGCACACTATACTCTTCTTGGGGCTGGATGGATCATGCTAAAGCTTTCCCAGGAGGTCTCATGGGGGCCAGGTCTTTTATGATGGTCATTGAGCCTGCTACCTCTTATCCCAGGTGTCATAAACCAGCAAGAGTGGGGGGCGGGGGCTATTTGGCTCACAGAATGTTCCCATGTGAGTAATCAGGTACGATGCTTGGTTGCAATACAAGCAGCTCAGTTTCTATTGTTTTACACCTGGCTGCTACCCTTATTCAAGTTAACTTCATGCCCTGGCAGACATTTGAATTTCAATGTAAATCAGTGTCTGTTACGATAAAAGCACCACTGCCTAAGAATTTCTGAAGAGATGGGTTATCAGCTCATTTATGTCTGCAGCTGTGGGATCTTGAGTAAGTCATTTCACCTCTCAGAGCCAGTTTCTTCTAGTGTAAAAGGAGAATATACAGATATTGATACTTTCCCTGCCTACCTCACAGAATTGTTTTGAAAATCCAATGAAAGAACATGCAAATGTGCTTTGTAAGTTTTTTGATAAAACAGGAACAGCTGTTATAATTCTTGCCCACTCCTGTCTATAGTGCCAAGGACACTGCACAACCACTTTCTACCCTCACCCTGAGGATCGGTCCTAGGCAGGAACTGAGGCAAATGAACCAGAGGCAATAAAGAGAATGAGAGTCTTCACCAGGCACCTCCAGTCATATATTAAAGGTTTGTGGCTTACTGACAACACAGACCCTGCGCTCTTCTGAGTACTGCCCTGTGAAAACTTCAAACTACAGGTATGAACTACAAATGTACTATTTGCCTACATTTACAGAAATAGCATGCATGCTAATAAGTAAACGTCAGGGTGAGGGTTGAGAGTCAGAAAGCAACCTCAGCTGACACAAATGCATAATTATGATTTTATTTCATAAGTGCAAACATGACCTGAATTAATGGACCTGCTCATTAGTCCAAATTCCTGCATTGTGGAAGCTGGATCAGCGATAGGGGTCCATTGTGAAAGTTAGGAAAAGCACTCCAGGGCAGGGAGGCCAGTCCAGGGGAGCACGTAGAGGGCTCTCAGGGTAAGGCCTGGGTCCTGGTCCAGACTGCCGGGTGGTGAGGGCTGTGCTGGCTGCTGGATCAGATCACATCTGCCAAGGAGAGAGCAGCACGTGGATCCTCCTGTCGTCAGGCAGAGCTCTTCAGTGAGGTGGGCTCAGGGAGGGCTCTGTGCCTCTGCTCAGCCGAGCTCCAGCCAGAAGCCTTGGGAGGCAGAGGAGGCGCTGAGCTGCAGCTGCTTCCCTGCTCTCCGGAGGCGAGCCGGGCTCCCTCACTCCACTGCAGGCGCAGGGACAGCGAGGCTCAGCCCTACCTGAGCCATGGCAGCCAACCTCACAGAGGGCAGCCCCAATGCCAGCGGGACCACGCAGACGCTGGACTCTTCTCCAGTGGCTTGCACTGAAACGGTGACTTTCACTGAAGTGGTGGAAGGAGAGGAGTGGGGCTCCTTCTACTACTCCTTTAAGGTAAGTTTACTGCCTTCCACTCTGAACACTGACTTTGAATAATGAGACGGGAAGAACTTAAGAGAGCCAGTTAGAGTATCATGCCAGTATTGTGAGTGGGTATTGTTTATTTCTTTACTAAAAAGATTTTTAAAAAACCCCGATGAGCTAAAGCAACAAGCTTTAGTATGCAGAGACCTATATTGTAGTTTCTCATGAATACAGGTGTTCTTTTTTCTGCCGCTGCTGAAAATCATAAGCAATATTTATGAGTGGATGATTTTTATTTTCCCCCTTTCCATAGGCAAAAGCACCTCTAGTTCATCCTATAGCAGTGCTTGAAATGTCTGTCTCTAATAGGGTTGAGAGCTGTGAGATTTGTGCCAGGAACACCAGAGGTGTAGAAAGCCCATGTCCCCCGGGGGCAGTGACTGATGGAATGAGAGACAGCACTGAGCAAGGCAGGAAGGACTACACTTTCTTTATTGATCCTTTTCATTGAACATCAGTGAGAAAGTGATTCTTTGACAGTAGTTGGTGGCGCCACCATTTGCAACAAGTTGCTTCCTTCCACAAATGAAAGAATCAGAGTTTGTTGAGTTTCATCTTCAAAGTATCCAAGGGCCACATTGAAAAAAAGATCTTCATTAAGCTAATGCTGTGCTTTGCCCTATTCTGCAACAAGATCTTGTGAACAGGAACGAAGCAGGCACCTGGAAAGCAATAGTTCCTTGCTTCTCGCATCCGAACACTGAGTCGTCAGGTTATTTCACACACTGCCTAATGGTACATTTAGTTGTTGCAATAATTCACAGTCTCAAACTGGTTCTTTATACCAAAAAGGAAAATACTTCAAGAAAAATTCTAGTTGTTGCTTTCTTGTTGTTTTTTAATCCTCTCCGTGTTCTTGAAATGATTTGGATTTTGCACAATAAGTTAGAATTACCGTGTCATCCACCTCTCTCCTGGAGGTTCGCTTCTTCGTGAACACTCAGAATAAAACTTTCGGCAGGGAGCTGTCCCGGGAGTCAGCCTGGCACTCAAGGGCTGGAGAGACTCTGCAGCAAAGCAGAGCCTGCACAGATCACTTCCGGCTGCCGCAGGGTCCAGTGCCTGGGAATCACCTCCTAATGCATGCACACACACACAGCCCAACTGCTCAGCTCTGAGACTTGGTATTGAAAGTGAAATTAGAGTTCGTTGCCATTTACTGTTCGCCGAATAATCCCCTTTATGAAATCAACCTGCAGATCCAGAGATTCTATCTCGGCCGGCTTTGTGCACCCGGGAAGCACAGGACTCCATTCAGTCACGCTGCCCGTGCAGCCTCCTTGATGTTTATAGAACATGACAGCAAACAGAGTGAAGACAGACTGACCATCGCAAAGGGGTAATAATCAACAATGAGGCAGTTGTTCTGAGATTTGGGCCATAATCAGTCTCGGCTGAAATCTCATTTGCCAGTTTTTTAATACAGCACCTAAGGGGATGCTTTGAATATGTGAACAAACAAATCCCGGCTGGCTCTCTACAAGTGTTTGTCGTCTCCGAACTAGCAACATCATTTCCAAGCAATAAAAAGAATAGCATCATCTTTATCTCATTCCTATTGATATGTTTGTAGCAAAACAGACCACTAGACAAAGAGAGGAATTATGTCTGGCCAGGAGCTTAGAATGTTCCACCTCATTTTTTGAGAGACGCATTCATTGACTAAAACATAATGATTTTTAGTTGCATAGCAATCAGTGGTGGTATCTGTGGGAACTTAGCTTAAATTTCTTAGTGTAACTGCATTCCTTGGTCCCCTCTAAGCACAAGTAGTTTTGATGCACTGTTGATACAGAAACAGTTCTGATGCAAATGATTGTTCACTGAGAGTCATTTTATGCCATATATTTCTGAAGAAATAAGTCAAAACTCTGCCCCTTTGCAATCTCTCAAATGTGTCCCTTTAATCCCCATTGCCTTTACCAAAAGCAGCAAAAATAGCATAAAAATAAAAATGGTAACAGCAGTAAAAGTTGCAGAAATAATAGCAACAGTGGTAGCCACACATCTTGTTTGCTGTGGGCATTTTTGGTGCCAAGAGTCTTAGCAAGACTCGCTTAGCAAGTGAGCTCTGTGAAGTATCTCATTTAATTTTCACAACCCCTGGTGTAGCTTTCCATCTGGACCTGCCTCCCATCTTCATCTGTGTTTATTTAAATTCTACCCATTCTTTAAGGCTGAGCTTCAGTGGCTTCCTCCATGAAGCCCTCCTTGACTCATCCCTCATCTGAGTTTCAGCAGTCGCGGACCATACTTCTCTTCTTGCTGCATGATGCAACTCTGCCTTAAACTGCTGTTTCAATATGTGTTGGGTAAATGTGTTATAGTCATTAAGCTCTTTGGGTGAAAGAAATGCCTTATGTTTCATATTCTCTCTAGGCCCCAGCGCCATGCTAGACATACGCAATAAACATTTACTGCATAAACGAAGTGTGGTGGTGTTTTTCTGTCAATTGCGAAACTTTGTCAGAATGGGCAACAGACAGCTTGCTCTCCCTGTGCCAGAGGTGGTGGGGGGCGGGGGGTGTCTTGTGAACCACAATTCTACCCCTCAACCTCTTCTCTCCCTGGTCTCTACCAGCTGTACTCACCCAGGTCCGATGATCAGCTCACCCCTATCCCATTTCTAAGCCACTGGGACCCAGGTAAATCACAGATCCCAGTGGGTGGGGTATAGAATGAATTGTGGCACTGTAGGCTACTGTCCAGCTTGGTTTAGCCCTGGGGAATCTGTACCCGCCATGTTGCAGCCTTACCTAGTCTTAGCTGCCCTGCTTGGTCCACACACCTGGGCGTCTACCTTAGCTTCCCACCTCACACTCTAGTTCTTCTCCTCTGAACCCCCAAACTCTCTTGGGGATCTAGTTCTTACTGATATCTCCTTCATAGGTTCAGAGCCTTTTCCTTCCTCCCATCTCCACCCCCAAATCCTAGCTTCCATTTCCACCACTCTAACCTACTCTGCCATCCTAAGTACGTTAGGTTCTTGGAAATCAGCAGGAAGGTTGGGGGTGAGACCACCTAACCCTCCTCTATCATGGGCTTTGTGTGACTAACCCTGTGTGGTCTTGGGTTCAAAGTTCTCAGCTCAGACACTGGTTTTTTTTTTCTCATTGTTCCCAATTTCGTGTATTTTCAAGGTCACATCCACCTCACCTTCTCCATTCCTAGGTCCCAGCATTAAGAATCCGCTGAAAGTTTTCAAGGAGAATGGGACCTAGCTCATCAAAAAGTCAGTGGGGCACCTGAGTATACGTCTGTCCAAACGGAAGACAAATACAAAACTCACACAAAGCACTTAATTTTTCCGGTGAATTCACTAGCAATATTTCCTGAATCTCTGATTCTGAATGATGAGAAACCTAATTAGAAGTAACTGGGAGACCTGTCTGAATTAGTAAATTACCTAAATTATAAAATAATGGAAATAAAACTCAGTTTTATTACTCTTAGACGAGGGGAGAAACATGAACTCAGACTGCTAAATATCCCCTAATGATGATCTTTTGTCAAGCCTCCTTCAGTGGGTACTTACAAATGATATGTGATTAGTCTAAACATTGTTTATGTGTAAATGGTTGCTTCTCAGTGCTTGAGGGTGACTGGACACAGCTTGTTCTCTTTGTTTGTATACTCTCCCTTCCACGCTCTTTTACTGTTAATTTTCTTAGCATATCCTTCCTCCATTAATATAACAAAACCAATTTCGGTTCAAGGCATGTCCCAATTATCTCACACTATGCTTTTGCAAGAGCTCAATTTAAGAAGCTTAAGTAGACTGTGCTTGTTTTCGTTACACTTAGGTTGACAACTCATTTCTAAGACTTCGTTCTACCTACTGAATACCGGCATTTTCACCTCTGACTGTCAGCTCCTCTCTGCTCACCTGCCTGCTTCCCTGTGCCCCCTCTCCACCCTCCCCAGCTCTCCGGGGCTCGCTTGTCTCCCTTCCAGCCCTGGACCCAGGATGGTGTCAGTGATGCCCTTCCAGGAGTCCAGCAGCCCTAAGTTTCCAAACTTCTCATGCATTTCCTGAAATTTGTAATGAGGAGGCTTGCATTTACATCATGTAATCTTTATCCTCTTCTAATTAGTCTCGCTCAGTATGTTCAGTTTGAGTTTCTGCAGCTGAATACTGTGGCTGTTCCTAAGGGAATTACTTCTGGTTTTGCTCAGTTAAACAATTATTAAAGGTCTGATTCCTTCTGCCTGTTCTGCTCCTCACACTTAGCACTCCACTTTCCAATCCCCACCCTGCCAGGCAGCATGCCTGATTTCACTCCATGCGCATGAGAAAGGCAGAGGATGGCATGCAATTTCCTTGTAGCCTTTCTTAGAGCTATAGACCCTGGTGTGTGAAAAATAGAATTTTCCTCAACTAAATTTCTCTTGGCAGTACTAATACATCTGATGGCAGGAAACACAGTCTTAGTTAATTCAGAGTAAACCCAGTCATTGCAGAGCATTTCAGCCTAGGAAGAGTTTTCACATCACTCGGCTTAGGGAAGGCATCTAACTCGAGGGCCAGTGTTTTGTAGGGTATTCCTGTGGGAGGGGGCGCCAGGGGAAGGTGGAGGGGGTTTGATCTTGTAAGGGACCTGGGAAAATTAGCCTCAGCTGAAACAAGGCCGGTGTGCCCCTTAGACATGGTCATCCTTGTTCTGAACCCTTGCTTGGGTCCCCGTCTGGCCCAGGTCAGGACCACACTGCTTTCTCTCTTCAGTGCTCAAATCTCCCTCTCTCCCTGTCTCAATCCAGGCTAAATTTCCACATCTGTACTAGGAATGGAAAGTTTGACTGTTCCCCACTCAGCCTGGGCAGCAGAAAACATAGTGACGTTATCGCTGACCCTCTCTCCCCCCACGTAGCCATCTAAACTATCCAACTGCCACCTCATAATAGCTGGGAAAATCCGGGAGGCCACCCTTCCTCAGGCTCTACACAGTACGTAGACCTCAGCACTCTTCCAATCTGTGCTCCCCAAGTTTAGCAGGTGTTCTCTCTCCCTCTCTCTTTTTGTGCTAACCCTTGGGTGGGGGCAATCCAGTGCCCTCTCATAGGTGTCTAAGTTCCCCCACATCTCTCCCGGGATGCCACACCGCTACTGGACCTCCTAACCCTTCCATCTCCCTCCCTTCTTCGTCGTGGGAAATTGACTATACAATGTTCCTCCCAATTATTCTGGGCTCTCTGCTCTGAATGCTCAAAAGACAAGAGCCATTTCTCTTCAAGCTGCTTATGATCTCTTCCAGGAGGTATTTTGAAAGCTCAGCGCTGACTTGTTTCTCCCAGTCTGCCTTGGCGGAGCAGAGGTTGCATCCTGAGGGCAGCGGGGTAGGGGCGGGGGCTGCCTGGGCTGGGGGAGGTCGTATCAAGGAAGTGGGAAGGAGCACATCCTTTAATGCTTCAAAATGTCACTCTGTCATCCTTGAAATGATTTCCTGTTGATACAGTGAGTAAGAATGCTTCAAATGGTGCGCTCAAGCAGACAAGAAATCGAACTTTGTTTTTCTGTAACTAGACTTAGCTTCTCTCTGGACCTGTCAGTCCACCTATTGCAGAGAAGGCAGCTTAGTCATCCCAGGTAAGCTGAGCCTTGAGCTTTCTCCACCGTTTCCATGAGACTTTAGAGCCAGACTGCTGGGGTCAAATCCCAGGGCCACCACCATCTAGCACTGTGACTTTGGGCATTTCACTTCTACCTGTGCCTCGGTTTCCTCATTCAACAAACAAGGCTAATAATTGAATGTCCTTCAGAAGATTGTTGTGAAAAGTCAAATGACAAAATGCTCGTGAAGCCTTTAAGAACAGCAAGTGGCTCAGAGTAATAGTATTAGCTATTATATTCCCAGGAATTAGTCATTTCTCTCTTCTCTCAAGGCTACAACTGAGAGGTGAAAAGCCAATATTATCTATACAGAAGCAGCTTCTAAACACGCTGAGAGAGACACTGCAGACTGAAGCACCTCAGCACGGCTGTAATACGTATCCGCTCCTCAAACACTGGTGCTGATTGAGCTGCTTCTTTTGTTTTCTTTCTTTTTTTTTTAAATTAGATCATGAAAAACTGTAGACTAAGATATAGATATTTAGGGAAGATTCCATTTCTTACTTTATCATCCTGATATGATGCCTAACTATTATCTAGCAAGCTTAATGGCCCACTACATGAAAGGCTATTTGCAGAGAGGAGAAATTATGCCCTACCCAGAGAGAGAAAGAATTGACTTCTTCTGTGGCAAAAAGCTTTTCCAGGCCACAGACGGCAAAATCACCCAAGGTCATGATGAGGTTGTAAGCAATAATCAAGGTTCTTGTTTTCCCACTTAGGCAATATTGATGGCTGCCTAAAAAGGACGGATCTCTTACTCTTGTCACACATTCTAGTTTGCAGCATGATATCATATCATCGCGTTTGAACCTCCCATGATCTCCGAGGGGAGTTAAAATTGTATTCTTTTTTTTTAACAGGGGATGAAAAGATGAGAGAAGTTAAAGGTGTGACTTCCTAAAAAAATAAATTAATAAAATAAAAAGGAAAGAAAAAGAAAAAAGAAAAAAGGATTCTAAGCCAATTTTAGTCATGATAGGTAAGGCACAGCAGCAAATTCTCAATCTCAGCAGATTAACACACCAAACAATTATTTCTCTCTCACATTACAGTTGCAAACAGGTCAACTTGTAGCTACACTATCTTGACCAAGTGGCTTCCAGAGGAGATGGAAGACTCTTATTGGCTTTGGCCTGAAGTGACACATGACTTCGACTCACCTCCATTGGCAAGAATTAGTTGCCTGACAGGCATGGGAAACGCCCCCGGCATGGCGGACATAGTGCATGGCTTTAAAGCTTTGGTCCTCACCTTCTGCAAGATAAAATCCAAATTCCTGGGCCTGGCCTACTGAGCTTTCACAGTCTGACCTAACCCCCTTCTGCTCCTCTCTTCACAACCTGGACCACATTGCAATGAGTGTCTCACCCTAGGCCAAGAACAGGAGGCTCTGTTTACCTTGTTGGAAATGCCTTTCTCACACCTTTTTCTTCTGTTATCACTCTAAACCCAATCTCTCCTTCTTTGGTGCAAGCTTCAGACCGGTTTAGTAGTCCAGCGTCATCGCTGTACTTGTGCTCCTAATGCACTTGGCATCTCTGTGCAACACGGTTCATCTCTTCACATGTATGTTTGCCTACATATACACACACAGGCACACACACACATATGCACACACATACACACAGTCATGAGCACACATACACATGGACGCACAGAGACACAGATATATGCACACAAGACACACACAGACAATAGATGTCAGTCACTTAAGCACATCTCTAGGTCCCAGTACCCCTAATACAGTGCCTGACACATAGCAGATAAATGTCAATAAATATTTTACTGAATGAAAGAGCATATCAAGGAACAATCTGTATAACACTTTTATTGCTCAAGTCTCAATAAATTCACGTGAAGGGATTAGGGTGGATGCAGTCTTAATCCTTATTCACCAACCACTGGGTTTGAATTTTAAAGGTGTCATAATTTGGGAGGATTCCTGACACCACGGTAAGCCATGTTGAGGGGATGCACGGACAGGTTTTTAGAACAGAAGCAAACAACATCCAAGGCCTCTCTCTTTCCCTTCCTGTGCTGCCAGATTTCACATCTCAGGCCTTGGGATCATCCACCTCTGAGCCCCAGGAAACCAGGCAGGCATTGAGCAAAGCACATCTCTGCTCTCCATATGTGTCCTGTTGCTGATTATAAAAGCACAACCACAGAGAGCTTCTGCAGGGTGCACCGGGCAGAGGGCACCATTCATGGGATAACTGGATCCAGCCCTGTCTACTAGAATTCTCAATCAGCCAGTCACATGTGATTCCTGCCTCTGGACACTTCTAAAAGATACGTCAGTCCTGTGAACAGTAAGACTACAGCTGCTTTCTCTGGGTTGGAGCCTATAGCAGTACTAGGGAGCCAAAGAGGATTTATTACTGTCCTGAAGCTGGTCAACTAATGTGATAATTCAATAACTCTTACTAAAGATGATTTTAGGCTTGTAAATCCTAACACCTATGGATAAACATAAATATTTCTTACTCTTATTCAATTTAATTTAAATTTTAGAGTCAATATCATGTCTAAAAACAGTCAAAGCATGGTAATGTGGAATACATGCTTTAAAACTACATTCTTTCCCTCCCTATTAAGATAGGTATCCCTTCACCCTGCTACACTGAGAATGACAGATTGGTTTGACCAAGTAGAATCGTCCCTCAGTATCCATGGGGGATTGGTTTCAGGACCCCTCTCAGATACCAAAATCCATGGGTGTTCAAATCACCAATATAAAATGGTACAGTTTTTGCATATAAGCTATGCACATCCTCCTGTATGCTTTAAATTATCTCTAGATTACCTATAATACTAATACAATATAAATTCTATGTAAATAGTTGTTATACTGTATTGTTTAGGGAATAATGACAAGAAAAATGGCTGTACACATTCAGTACATATGCAATCATCTATTTTTTTCCAAATATTTTCTTTAAATTTTTTTTTTTTTTTTTTGAGACAGAGTGTCACTCTTTTGCCCGGGCTAGAGTGCCGTGGCGTCAGCCTAGCTCACAGCGACCTCAAACTCCTGGGCTCAAGCGATCCTTCTGCCTCAGCCTCTCAAGTAGCTGGGACTACAGGCATGCGCCACCATACCCGGCTAATTTTTTCTATATATTTTTAGTTGTCCAATTAATTTCTTTCTAATTTTTAGTAGAGACGGGGGTCTCGCTCTTGCTCAGGCTGGTCTAGAACTCCTGAACTCAAACAATCCGCCCGCCTTGGGCTCCCAGAGTGCTAGGATTACAGGTATGAGCCACCGCGCCCGGCCCCAAATATTTTCAATTCACAGTTGGTTGAATCCGCAGATGAGGAACCCACAGATGCAGAAGGTTGACTACATTACGTTAGACAATGGGGGTTCAGAGATGGACAAAACAGGTGACTTGCCCTCAGGCAACTATGTCTATTGGGAAGAATCAAACATTTGGTCAATAATTACTTACATACTGGGCACAGCGGCTCATACCTATAATCCTAGCACTTTGGGAGGCCAAAGTGGAAGGGTCGCTTAAGGTCAGGAGTTTGAGACCAGCCTGGGAAACCTAGTGAGATCCCATCTCTATAAAAAATAAAAAGATTAGCTGGGTGTGGTGGTGCACACCTGTAGTCGCAGCTGCTCAGCAGGCTGGGGCAGGAGGATTGCTTGAACCCAGGTGTTTGAGGTTGCTGTGAGCTATGATGATACTACTGCACTCTAGCCTGGACAACAGAGTGAGAGATCCTGTCTCAGTTTTTAAAAAACTACTTATAATACAAATGAATAAGATGTAGTCACTCAGATAAAGGAAGAAAAGATGGGGGGAGTAGGGATAGGTATAAATAAATGGAATAAAAAAAGGCTTTCTGCATAGAAAATTAAGTTGACCTGCATAGATGGAGTAAAGTTTTGGGTTTAGGTAAAAGTCTTAGAGAAGTAAAAAGAACCAAATGGACCATCAGACTAAATAATATGTGTTTTTTTCTTATAGGCAAGAAGAAATCTTTGAAGTGTTATTAGAAAAAATGTTAACTGTTCAAAATTATGATTTTAGAGAGATTAATCAGGTTGCTAGGTGGATTGTGGGGAGAAGATGCTGGGGAAGGGAGGTCGATTGTAATGATCAATGTGAGGGGTTGAGTGCTCCATCAGCCAAGAGTGTCTGAGATTGAGGAAGAAGCACTGGGGTGTCATGTGGGGCCACATGTGGGGCTGAGGGGTCATAGGAGACTGGCACAGGCAGAGAAGAAAAAGAGATGAGAGTCAAAAATTGATAAGTTGATTCTAAAATTTATTTGGAGAAACAAAGGAAATTGAATAGCCGCAATAATTCTGAAAAAGAATAAAGTTGGAGAACTCACACTACCTGGTCTACAGACTTACTATAAACCTACAGGGTAGTATTGGGGAGAGGACAGAAGTCCAGATCAATGGAAAAGAAGGGAGAGCCCAGAACTAGCCCCAAACGTATATGGTCAATTGATTTTTGACAAAAGTACAAAGGCAATTCAAGGGAGAAAAGGAAAAATGGTGCTGGAACAAGTCACACGAAAAAAGTGGACCCCAACTCATTCCTTCCACCCTATGAAAATTAATCCCAAATGGACCACAAACCTAAGGTCAAATCCAATAAAAAGAAAATATAGGATAAAGTCTTTGTGACCCTGGATTAGACAAAAGTTTCTTATATACACCACTAAAAGTATAATCCATAAAGGAGAATTTTGATAAATTGAATTTCTTTAAAATTAAGAACTTCTGTTCTTTGAAAGATGCTATTAAGAGAATAAAAAGGTAAGTTCCATACTAGGAGAAAATATCTATAAATCCCATATCTAATAAAGAATTTGTATCCAAATATAAAACTTCTTAAACCTCAATAAAAAGAAAGCAATCAACCCAATTTTTAAAAAGAGCAAAGGATTTGAACAGACATATCACCAAAGAAGATACACAGATAGCAGATAAGCACATGAAAAGATGCTCAGCATCGTTAGTCACTAGAGAAATGGTAAATAAAACCACAATGAGATGCCACCACATATTTATTACAATGTCTAAAGTAAAAAAATACTGATAATACCAAGTACCAGCAAGAATGTGGAGGTACTAGAACAATTATACATTGTTGATGGCAAGGCAAAATGGTAAAGGCAGTTTGAAAAACTATTTGCTATTTTCTTGTAAAGTTAAACACACATTTACTATACAACCTAGAAATCCTACTCCTAGGTATTTGCCCAAGGGAAATAAAACACAAAAGGCTGTACATGAATACTTACTGTGGCTTCATTTGAAATCGCCAAAAGCTGAAAAGAGAAAAAACCACAAACATTTCTAGCTGGAAAATGGATGAACAAATTGGAGCATTCATACAATGGAATATTATTTGGCAATGAAAAAGAAATATACTTCCAGATTATACAACAGCATGGATGAATTTCAAATGCATTATGCTAAGTGAAAGGAGCCAGACTCAGTTGCTACTTATCATAATGAGTTCATTAGTATTATATTCTTAAAAACGCAAAACTCTAACAACGAAAAACAAATCAATGACTGCCATGAGCTGGGCTAAGAGGATAGGGTGACTACCAAAGGGCACAGGGAAATCTTTTTGAATGGTGGAACTATTCTATGCCTTAATCGTAATGATGGTTACATTTCTCAAAACTCAAAGAACGGTGCAGTCAAAGGGTGGATTTTCCTTTTTATAAATTATACCTTACTGAAGAAAATGATTACATAGGGATTTATAACATGAGTTTAATTTTCAACAAAGCATGTTTCACTTAAAATTGCAGATCTCAAGTGACAGCATAGTGACAGTATAGCCGAAGCACCAGGAGAACCTGAAATGGGATGTAGATTTAGAAGTCATTGGTACACAATTAAAGACGGATAAACCCCCAACAGCAACAAGTGTGGCTCAAAACAGGCAGAGGGACAAAGGCCTCACTTGGGTCTCTGCTCAACTGTCACTTTCTCAAGGGTCTTCTTTGATCCAGCCATCAAAATGGCAACGGTCCCATCATCACTCTCTATCCTCCAGCAGGGTCTATCTTTCTGTATAACACTAACATGGCATTATACGATATGTTTATGCATGTGTTGTCTGTCTCATAGTTTTTAGAAATTACGTTCCATAAAGACAGGAGCTTCACCTTGTTTCACTGCTGTGTTCCCAGTTCCAACAACCATGTCCTGCCCAGACTAGACCCTCACAGAGTCGTCAAGAGTGAATGAATCTTGTTATGGACTTAGCACTCAGACAGGCATAAATTGACAAAGAATTCAGGACATAGTTCTAAGAACATTTTCCACTTTACAAATATTCATCAACCACTAGTCATTCACCATGAATCTTCACTATATATTAATTAGTACCAGTAAAGAACAACGACAATGCTACCGAATTTTAGGACATGTCAATGGGATTGGTGAAATGAGGCACTAGATGAGCCCGGAGAAGGGAAAAGGAGAGACAACGGATTCTTAATAACCAGTGATGCTGTTTGCTTGACCCAAACGTTAGTTGATCTCAACCCCTTTCTCACTTTCCCAGCTAAATACTGACTGTCCTAGTCTCCCTTGCAGTTAAAGGCAGCATAGTTTGGGAAACTTTAGGAAGTCTCTGAGATTTCTGATAAATGTTTTTCCTTTGCTGATGAAAGGAAAAAGACATAGCTGGTATTTTCACTCCCACCCTTCTTTCCATTTGAACTCAGATGCAATGCGTGGTGCTATAGCAGCTATTTTGTGACCACAAGAGAAAAGCCAAGGCAACCTCAGTGAATTGATGTTGGCAGAAATCTACCTTCAGGTTTCTTATTATATGAGAAAAATTAATGTTTGTTTAAACCACTATTGAGTGGACTTTCTTTTATTTTACGCTGAATATTTTCCTAACTGATACAAATACTAAGTGTAATACAATGTTAAGAGTATTTTAAGCCAAGGCCTTAAATAGTGGCCCATGGAAAGTCAAATGAACATTTCAGTTACATGGGGAGTGCAGAGGCTGGCTCTGCCTGTGTTTCTTGTGCTGTTGTTACCTAGATTACAAAGGAGTTAAATAGATTCTTATAAACATTGATTAACACTAGATTTTATGTTTCTGAGTAACCAAGAAAAAGAAAGTCTCTCCCACTCCCTGAAGAAAAGAGCCTTACTTTTTCAGATGATTCTCCACATTCTAGATAATAACAATGCCACTCGTTTTTGTAATTTTATGAAAAAATACTAAAAGCCCTCAAAAAAACTCAAAAAACTACCCAAACATTAGGTTATTTGAATTATTCAATCCAACAGAGCATTTTTTATTCTCCTTCAAAAAGCATAAGGAATCTCATCCTTTCCTGACAGTTTAAAACAACCAAAATAAGTGTGAGTTAGAGACACAGGCTCTGGACCCAGCAGCCAGTATTATGCTGGGGGAACCTGAGCACAATGCACAGTTGCTCTGGTCCCAGGCAGCTCTGCTCTGGGTGCAGAAAAATGACAACTATCCTGCCTGTGTGGGGAAGTAGGAGAGGAGCCAGTTCTCATGTGGGAGGCAAAGTTGTGGGAGAGAGAAGGGAGGCAGACCTGGAGGAGTTCTGCTCCCTCCTCTCCTGTGAGGGTCCTCTCAGAGCCCAGAGCGGGAGGGAGGTAGAGGACTGATACTCCTCCCTCTCAAAGCCAGCCTCACAGCTTCTCTGTCCAGCCAGGCTCTCCACCCTCCCAGCCTCTCCATCCGCCCGGATTCTTCATCTTTCCAGACTCTCCCTCTTCTCAGATACTCTACCCTCCAAGATTCCCCAGCCTCCTAGCTTCTCTCCATACCCTGATTCTCCACCCTTCCAGACTCGCCATCTTCTCAGATACTCCTCGGTCCCAGATTCTTCACCTTCTCAGATTCTCCACCCGCCCAGACTAGTCACCCATCGCTAAAGGTGAATAAAGCAGAAACTTCCTGGGACTCCTCCCCCTTCTGAGTTCCATTTTTGGAAGGAAAAAGAAAGCTCTCCTACAGGCAGGAGTAGGAGGTTGGGGAGGAATAAGAAGCAAGCATAATCTCTACACAATTCATAAGAACCCAGACGAAGATTCCCTGCCCACTCACAAGCCACCCTTTCCCTACCTCCTCTGCCTGCCCTCCTCCCTGCCAGGGCATTCAGCTCCAACCTCTCATGCTGTGTTCTTTAAAAAACTTTTTTCTCTTTTCCCCAGTTCCCCTTTTATCTCATCTTAACTTTTTTCCTTGATAAACCAATTCCAAGTATTAGCGTAAAAACCATTCTGAGTAAACTAATTCCATCCTGCAGTGTCTCTCACCTTAGTCCCCCTAACTTTCCACGGCTATTTGCATTTTAAAAGAGGTCTTCATCTAATGTAAATAAATTTCTATTCTCCTGAGCTCCCTGGGCATGACATAGTGAAGGTCATATGGGATCTAGAGGATTCTTGGAGTTCCCTGAAGAAGCTACAACTCTTCTGCTGGGCTGGAGCCACGATTCACTCAGGCCCCTAAATCAGACAAGTGGTCTCCCCACAGCACTTAGAATTCCGTTCACATACAGAGATTGAATTGAAGTGTTTTTCAAGGGATGTCATTCACAAGTCATAGTTTGATTAAAAAAAATGAAAAGAAACATTGCAAGTGTTCAAATGTAGGTTTCTCTTCTTTTGTCTATTATTATAGACTATAACCCCTGGCAACAGCTAACAATCCATGTGAATAGGAGATATTCTTTTGACTAAGAATATATTTGATAAACATGCAAAGTGTATTCAAAAACACATAAACTATTGGCCTAAAATAAAACTTAAAATAATTTATTGAATGCGAACTCTGTGCAGCCACTTAGTCTTTTCTATTGGTTATTTGATTTACTACCTCATTAATCAGGTTAAGTTAGGTTATGCTGAGGTGACAAATAACTGGGTATTCTCCGTGAGTGAAAACCATTATGCTTTAATGCTTATTTCCTGCTCATGTCCCATATCCATCACGGGTTAACAAGGGGCCTTGGCTTGTTCTGTTCTCTCAGGGATTCAGGCCAATGGAAGCTCTGTCTCAATGTAGGCTTCCAGAGTCTGGAGTCCAGAGTCCGGAGAGGGGAAGAGAGAGAGAGAATAACAAAACCTGCTCTGGCTCTCATGGCTTCTTCCCAGAAATGACACATATCACCACTACTCAACTCATTGGCCAAAATAAGTTCATGGTCAAGTCTGATGTCAATAGGTCAGAAAAATATAATTATATAATTCTCCCTCTGGGAATGGCAAGGGATATTGGTGCTCAGTAGGCATCTACTGCAACTCCTGAAACTCTGAGACAGGAGAAAAATGAGGCTCAGAGAGGATGAGTTCACATAATAGTTAATAGTCCAAAACTATGAACTCAGACTGAGTTTTCCTATTTCCTTTCTTTCTCCTGTCTCTCATATCAACTCCCCCGACTCTTATCATTTTTTCATGCCTCAAACACCAGTTGAGATCTTGGTAGTGGTTCCTGGATTAGACATAAAACATGTGAATTCTCTCTTTTGGGGAAAACCCATTTTTCCAATCACCTGCTGTTTTTCTACCATCCTTGGGATGGGCTGAAGCGTTGAGTGTGCATGGGCTTCCATGTCAAGTGGACGAGAGCAGGAAGATGTTATAGACAGAGGTGGGCATCAGGCTACAGCATCAACCTGTCCCAGGGGACTGGCCTCTGCTGGGGTAACCAGGGCTCCACCAAAATCCAGGAGACTAGGATCAGAATAATACTCCACGTCAGGCAGGGAGCTGCATCTTCAGACCTCAACTAGGCTCCTGTGGAATGACTGATGAGAGCTGGAAGAAGGAATGTCTGACCCCAGGCAGGGGGGGCTTGCACAATCCAGACAGCACATAAGGGGCCCAGAAATGGAGGTGAGGGACGGAGAGGACAAATGAAAACCAAGGCAGATGACCAGCTGTATGAATTGGGTGCACACTAATTCGTTAGCTTTTTAAATCTTGCTGACCAGCCACCCAACATAGTTGTACAGAAAACGAAGTTTCCAAGAGTAGCAATTTAGTATGTTCTCCCAGGAATCCTCCTACTGCACCTCTCTCATGCTTCCCCCCTACCAGTTATCACCTTCCAGGATTTTCAGCTCCAGATGCTTACATCTGCTTCTGCTCTTCCCCGTGTCAACTTTTTCTGCTTTCTTTTAGCTACTTGATTTAGAGTGTCCTGGACAAACTGGAAATATCAGAGCCTGAGCTGAGGTGGGCCCCCAGGGTAAAGTTCTCATACTCTGTTGGTTAGCCCCTCCAGTACAGAAAACAAATCCCTGCAGGATTTTTTGTTTTTTTTGTTTTTTTTGTTTTTTTTTTTAATTATGTGGATCATCAGGAATAATACTTCCTTGGTATTTTTATTACCTGGTAATCACTTTGGTTTCTACTACATTGTAGAAATTTGGACCTAATTTACCCAAATGTTAGTTTTCCGTATTTCAAAAGTCTAGGGCTTACAAAGCAATTTAAATGTTAATCTTAGTTCTTGGTACATAGCAGACACTTCATTCGTTTACTCAGCAAATATTAATTACTACATAGACTTGAAGCCCAGCGGGTTATCAGATGATTTCTAATATCCGTGGTTTGGTATATTATGGGAATTCAGAGAGAATCCCAGAATTTAATTGTTTCAAAGCATTCAATACATTCTATTTGTGATTAATCTGGAAGTCCTCTTGTGATCCAAGAAAGAATTGCAAGAAAGGACTCACATGAAAATGAATGCAGAGCACTAGTGTTTCTATTTCTGGTGAGATCCACGGATACACTAGTAACCAGAAAGCTGAATCAGACAGTAATGCAAATGCAGTCTCACCTGCCAAGCCCTGATTGAAATGAGAACAATTAGGCAGAGGGAGATTAGCATTGTTAATAAAACATGATCTCTGACCCATGCACTGATGATAAAACATTCCAGAACAATAACTAACAATTTTCAGCCAGAGCAGAAATGGCTAATGCAGTTATTCAACATGTCCTGAAGACTAAACTAAGAAATAACGTGTTAGGCAATAATCCAAGGTCCATTGGATGGCTTTCCTGCTCAGTCGCAGTCTGAAGGTGCTAACATTATGTTCTGTCACCTGTGACGGCGTATTTAGAGGTAGGGCACAGGCAGTTCAGGCAATGAAGACAATTGAAGAAGACCCCAGATGGACAAGAATCTTTCCCCTTGACAGCAAGTTCTTTTAACTCTGGATGATGACCTTGTCCCATTTTTGAAATAAGTGGTTTGGTTTTCAGAATCAATCTCCAGTTTCCCATCATAAAGCTTTCTCTGCTAGTACCATACCTAATGGGCCTGGATGGCCACTTTCTGTCCCCACTAACCTGTAGTTTTCACCCTCCAACTTCACTCACACTACTGCCAGGTACCCTACTTCTTAGCTTGGCTACTTCGACTCATTTGTTCAGATCAGCTCACATATCAATTTCTCTGAGATACACCTCTTGGCCAACTACAACCAGCCCCTTCCCAAGCTCTACTTTGGGATTCCACATTTCTATCGTAGACATTCACATTGAATATTTTGGTTTGCATACTTTCCTCCACCATCACACTCTGAGCTCCTTGCCTTGACCTTCCTTATGTCCCCAAAGTATGTCGAACTTTGCTACTAGATTCTCAAAACATGTTCATTGAACTTGATTATACAGCCTAGAAACCAGTATAACCATGTCCACAGTTCCATGATTTCCAGGAGAGTTTCCCAGTTCTGGCCTGAGTATCATTTCTGCACCAGCATGCATGTAGCAAGGCTCTCCCCTCAGGGTAAATGCTTCCCCCTCTGACACACTACATAAGAGTTCACAGAATGACTCTCAGTCCTCAACTAGTTGGGACCGTGTGGTCCACAGCCCTGCACTTCACCTCAGCAGGCCTAACTTCAACTGCACCCCTATCCACGTTCTCTGTTCTTCACTCAGGAGGCCCCATCGGCTTGTGCTGCCAGCTCCTAGACAGGTCTGGAGGCAGTGCAGAGGGTGCCACTTCCATCCCTGCCCCAGACCCCTGTCAAAGTGATATGAGAAGCCTTACAAAGGCAGTAAAACCTGCATTAACATCAACCTTTATATGTAGCTTTATATAGGTTTCTTATTTTTTGTAATCATGATTAACTAAAAAGTCTTGTCATACACGTTTTCATAATCCAGTGTTGGAAAAGACTACCTTGGGTAATCCGAGATAGAACACCCATAGCTGTAGGTAAAATAGTTAGAAAAGGTGAATGCAGAACAGTGACTGTGATGACAATGATTCAGCTGTATTCGCAAGGGTATCTCCCAGCTGGGTTACGGGAGTTGGGGGACAGGATTTCAAAAAGGCCATCACATGAAGAAAATGGCTATTGGAAAGGAGGAAGGTGGGCCCTCCTGTGCTGGCCCAGTCCTACCTCCGGGCCTCCTTGTTGACCGTGGCTGGCTGTTAACCACCTGACAGTGCTTCTGAAGCAGCAGATGGAGTGAGACATGGGGAGAAGTTGGGACCAACTCCTAAATGACAGGTTCCCAACTTTTCAGTTACTGCTCTGAGGTCACCAGATCCTCGTAATGTAGTGTGTCTCCATCTCCAAGACTAACTGAGCAGCTTCAGGAATCCAAAGCTTTGCTGTCTGTTCCTACCTGTTTCACTTAAAATTGTGTGCCCCTGTGTGTATGTGCATGTGCATCTCTGTGATACACCATGACTCATCCTCAGTGGAATTAGAAATCCCAGTTCTTTGCTTTTGATGTTCCCCACCCACCTGAGCAGATTAATGAGGCTTGAGGCTTTGAGTAGGCCTAAGAGTCTGGGCGCTGGAATGATAGAAGAAGCCACACAGATCTAGTAACAGGACAGCAGAACTTCTCTGCCTGGCCACTGAGAACCGACGCTGAATCTTTTTTCTGAGACTTCATTCCCTGTCTTGGAATAGCTACTTGATATTCCCTGTCTTGATACTAGCTCCTTTCTGTGTTTGAGATATTCCTCTTCAACATCACATAAATAACAACATTCATAAAATAAATCCCGAAAATATGAAGGGCACAGAAAGTCTTGTGACCCCCAGGAATAATGATGTAGCTACATCTTGTGTGACATTATGGCTACTATTGTGTGGAAGCCACATGTTTCTCCGGTGTCCATCCGTTCATCCAGTGCATTAACTTTACACTCAGTCCTGGGAGAGACAGTCATGAATCTGACCAAGTCATGGAAATGCAGCTTGAGACAAGTTTTGGCTCAGAAGGAAAATGAAGATTTGTTTCCCATTTGAAAATTGAAAATAAATGAAGCAAATTCACTTTCTCTGAACCACAATTTGAGCAGGAAACCACTACCGTAAGCAGGGCATGGACTTTTCAGTCAAGCAAAGCTATGTTCAAATCCCACGCATCACTTATAAGCCAGTGACCCAGATGAGTAACTTCTGTGAGCCTCATTTCCTTACTTATAAGACTGAAGACAGTGGTGGTTCATTGGCCAGGTTGTGATGGGTAAGTGAGCAACATGTAAAGCTTCTCAAACGATGCTTAGAACCTGACAGTTGATCAACAACAAATATTTATTGCACACCTACCATACATTACAAACCAAGTAAGCCTGGTGCTGGGTTAATGTGATTCACTCAAAATAATTTCATTCCTATTCACTGTAGAATTGTTAAAGATATTTAGGCTTTTTGTCTTCCAGTTTCCAGGACCTCATTGGAAAAGAGGATTCCTTGGATCCTGGATTCCTTGGAAAAGAGATCATTCCTTGGATCTGGATAAGTCATATCTTCCACTCCAGACAAGCCTGACTTATCCAGATTCCACTAGAGTAACTGCAAGTCCTGTATTTCCCATTTCAAATGACCTTTTCATTTGACTGATCCCTATAAGTACCCTTGCACTTGCCATCAACCGTGTATCTATCCATACGACCGATATGTATTAAGCACTTACTATGGACCAGACAGATGTTAAGCTTGGAGCAGTGACCCGGACCTAGTGTATCCCTCATAGGCATCCTTTTGGTTCTGGAAGCATGGCCCATGGGAGCCACATCCCTGGAATTAGCCCTGTGGCAGCACCAGCATCATGAAGAGAACACTGCAGTTCATCTCTCTAAATCCCAGTTTGCAATTCTTGGAATCTGCAGAGTACTGATGTCACTTCAAAGACTGAGCAACTTGAGATTGAAAGCCAACCAGTCATGTGACAGCAACCATGTAACTGAGCTGAGAACACTCCAGTCTTTAGCTATTGAAACATCTTAAATACACTTACTTCAACTCAATATTTGAGCATCTGGCTGAGATTTTGCCTCACATAACCACTAGGGGGCATTTAATCTCTAACTATATTCTGCAATAGATTTGCCAATAGTGTTGGGACACCATCAGTACTGTGGGGCAGGAGTGGAGGGTGGCTAATATAGGTGGAGTGCTTATTAGGTGAAATTCCAGTAGATCAGTACTGAAAATAGGATGAACAGAATGAATTCAAGCATAATTCTGAAGAGGTAGTGAATTATTTATCGCTCCTCAAATGTACATATGTAAGTAGTCCACACCACTAAGGAAGGAGATAAACCAGTTTTTAGCGTATGTCTACTATGTATAAGGTGCTAAGCTAAAAATCTCCACCTTCATCATCTTATCTACCTACCAAAACTATCCTGATACAGGTTTTGTTTTTAATCCTTATTTTATAAATGAAAAGATCAGAGAGGTTACCACTTATGACCTATCACACATCTAACAAGCAGCAGAGACTCTGAGCCCAAGTCAGTCTAGTTTCAAAGCCTACCCTCTTTTCTTCTATGCAGCTCACCTGGTTGTGATGTTCCATCTCCTCTGAAATTGTTTCCTCAATTCCCATTACCGTAACTCTCCAAATTCCCATGTTGCCCTGGGATTTGAGTGTATTTGTGTGTGTGTGCGTATTTGTGTGTGTGTGTGTGTGTGTGTGTGTGTGTGTGTGTGCATGCACACATAAGAATGCTATGAATAAATGAGCCTACAGCTAAGTATTTTCATACTTAGTGACCCTTATACTATTTGATAAAACAGAATTTAAACTTGACCGAGTATAACTTATACCCTCCACATGTTTTATTTTTTCTTGTAGCACCAACACTTTACCTTGTGTCTAGCACATAGTAAACAATTAATAGATGTTAGATGAATTCATAAATAGATAAATAAACAACGCTCTCAGGAAGACCGCAGAAAGCAACAGCAGGAGCTCCCTGCATCTGGACGCTTCCTGAAACCTATGAAGAGAATGCGAGATTCTCTTCCAAAAGAAAACTCCAGAGGGAGTGGAGGGGGCCTGATTTCATAGGATTTACAAAGCCTGCCCCAGGGACATCAAGGAGAATAGATCCCAACCTGTTTACAGAGTTCCTTGGACCTACCAGCCCAAAGCAGATTTACCTCAAACTCCTAAGAAAAAGGCCCAGTCCAAGTAAGCACTAGCCATGAACTTCCCTCTTGGCACTACTTTTACTGTGTCCCATAAATTTTGGAAGCTTTTGTCATCTTTGTCATTCAATTCAAAATTTTTTTTGATTTCCATATTGATTTCATCATTAACCCAAGGATCATTCAGCAGCAAGTTGTTTAATTTCCATGTATTTATGGATTTTTAAGAGTTCCTCTTGGAATTTATTTTTAGTTTAGTTTAGTATTTTAGTTTTAGTTTATTACACTGTGATCTGAGAAGATACAGGGTATGGTTTTAATTTTTCTAAATTTGCTAGGACTTATTTTGTGGCCTAACACATGATCTATCTTGGACACCATCCCATGTACTGATAAGAAGAATGTATATTCTGCGCTTTTTAGATGAATGTTCTGTAAATGTCTGTTAGGTTCATTTGTCCTAGAGTCTTGTTTAAGTCCATTGTTTCTTCCTTGATCTTCTGCCTTGTGATGTGTCTAGTTTTCTGCCTGTGGAGTGTTGAAGACCCGGCTATTATGATGTTGCTGTTTATTTCTTTCCTTAGATCTAGTAGTATTTGTTTTATAAATCTGGGAGCTCCTGTGTTAGGTGTATAAATATTTAGGATTGTTATATC
>NW_012137636.1:3611292-3617597 GCF_000956105.1 Propithecus coquereli | reverse complement strand
GTGACCATCTTTGTCTTTTTTTTTTTTACCATTGTTGATTTAAAGTCTGTTTTATCTGTTATAATAATAGCTACTTCTGCTCATTTTTGGTTTCCGTTTGCATGGAATATTTTTTTCCACTCCTTTACCTTGAGTCTATGAGAATCTTTGTGAATTAAATGGATTTCTTGGAGACAGCATGTATTTGGGTTGTGTTTTTTATCCATTTAGCCAATCTACATCTTTTAAATAGGGGCATTAAGGCCCTTTATATTCAATGTTATTAATGGTATTGATATGTGAGATATTGTTCTGGTCATCATTTTGAGTGTTACCTAGTTACTTTGTTCTCTCCCTTGTGTTACTGTTTTATAAGAACTGTGAGCTTTAACTTTGGGGTGTTTTTACACTGATGGGCATTGATTATTGTGTTACATGTATAGAACACTTTTAAGCATTTGTTGCAGGGCAGGTCTAGTGGTGACAAATTCCCTTAGTATTTGCTTATCTAAGAAAGACTTTATTTCTTCTTCATTTATGAAACTTAGTTTTGTAGGATATAAAATTCTTGGCTGGCCGTTCTTCTGTTTAAGGAGACTAAAGACAGGACCCTATTCCTTCTTGGCTTATAAGATTCCTGTTGAAAAGTCTGCTGTTAGTCTGATGGGTTTTCCTTTGTAAGTTAGTTATGTTTTCACCTCACAGCTCATAGGAGTTCCTCCTTCACATTGACTTTGTCCAGTCTGATGATGACAATAATCCCTTATGTCTCATATACTTTGTTTATTCACCTGATTCTTTGTTCTTTGTTTTTGACTAACTTGGTTAATTTGAAAGAGCTGTCTTCAAGTTCTGAAATTCTTTCTTCTGCTTGGTTGAGTCTATTCTTAAAACTTTCCACTGTGTTTTGTATTTCCCTAAATGAATTTTTCATTTGCAGAAGTTGATTTTGTTTTTTTTTTATATGTCCATCTCTTTAGTAAGTTTTTCATTTATTTCCTGAATTATTTTTCTGGTTTCTTTGAGTTAGGAGTTGGTTTTCCATCTTCTCTTGGATCTCATTGAGCTTTTTTACAATTAGTATTTGGAATTCTTTATCTGTCATTTCAGCAGTTTCATTTTGGTCGTGATCCATTGCTAGAGAGCTAGTGTGACCCTTTGGGGGAGTCCTTTCACTCTGATTTTTCATACTTTCAGAGTTTTTGCTCTGATTCCTTCTTATTTGGAGAAGCTGTTGCTTCTTATTTTTGGATTTTCTTTTGTTTGGGTGGGGGATTTTTAGCCCTCCCTCTTAAGGGTGTGCCAGTAGCATATGTTGGGTAAAGACTTTTGATTCATCCTTTTATCAGGAACCCACCCACTCCCACAATAAGTAATCCACTTCCAGAAAAATGACATTAATCCATTCATGATGGCTCTGCCATGAGGTGAACTGAATTAATCCATTCAATCGTCTCTCAAATGTTCCTCCTCAACACCGTTATATTGGGGATTAAATTTTCAGCACATGAACTTTAGGGAACACATCCAAATTATAGTACATTATTCAGCAGAACTTTATTATTGCTATCTTATGAAATTATGTCAAAAGAAAAAGAGAAAAGATAACCCATAATCACACTACCCTCAAGTAACCACTCTTAATATTTTAATGTACTTCAGTCTTTTCTTGTGGATATAAATTTGCAGAGTTGTGATTATACCCAATATACAATTTTATCATGTTTTCCCATTTACCATTATAAGTATTTTTAATGTTTCTACACAGTCTACACATCATTGTTAATAGCTGCACAATAGTTCACTGAATTAAAGTGCTTTATTTGCTTAACTATCCTGTTATCTTTAAACAATTTCTAATTTATTTTTACAATAAATATGCACATCTTTGTGATTATAGTATTTTTTTTTCACATCTTGAACTCTTACATAGAGTTAAAATTACTTGGCCAAAACAACTTTTTTGTTTTTAGTCTCTTGACATGTATTTCCAAATAGATTTTTTTAAAAGAATACATCAGTTTACTCTCCTGCTGGTGTACATGAGGCCCATTTTATCATTGTTATCTTGAGAGCACAGCTGTGAAAGGTGGGAATATGGGACCAGAAGGAACACAGCCCTGAACCAAAGCCTGGGCCACGCATTCTGTAAAGTGCCTTGGTCCTCACTGGTATCCCGGTGTTATGTTGCTCTGTTTTCTTACAGACTGAGCAGTTGATAACTCTGTGGGTCCTCTTTGTTTTCACCATTGTTGGAAACTCTGTCGTGCTGTTCTCCACATGGAGGAGGAAGAGGAAGTCAAGAATGACCTTCTTTGTGACTCAGCTGGCCATCACAGGTAGGTCACTGAAAGAGGAGGAAGCTGTGTGCCAATTCCTATGGCCTCCTGCTTTGAATTATTTTACCAATAGAAATGTAATGCAAGCAGTCCAAAGGCATGAGCAAATTTTGGAATAATTTCTGTAGGGATGTAACACTCATGTTTGAATATTTCCACTGGCATATTTAACATATCTCAATGTCTGCAAGGTTCCATTATAAAAATAACTCACTACTAATGGAAATACCATTATCAGCACCATCAGAGGGTTTGATATGGTTTCACTCTTAAACACAGCAACCTCCATAGTTCGCTGAGGCGACATTACTATATCATCCCATATTGTGAGCTTAAGGAATATATCGGAGAAAATGCACTAGAATTATCTCTACTCAGTAATAAATGTGAAATCTCAAATACTTTGCAGATTAAAGCCTACAAACATTGCTTTTGAAATGCAAATGATGTGTAACACCACTTCTAGGATAGTACAGTGAAATAAAATAATCTCCAGGATTAAGATGCTTAAATGTGGGCTTTGGAAATGACCATTTCAGGAGTGTGAGCACAATACACCTAGAGGAGGAAAGGTGGAAATATTCCCCAGGAATAAAATGATCGGTGAAAGAAAGACCCCCACAGGGATGGGTAGAGGCCCAATTGAAAGAGTTCATGTTCAAAAGGAAAAGGAAAACACAACCAGGGAGAGAGTCCTGTTCTGTGGGCCAGCGAAGAAAGTGGGCAAATGGGATTCACAGACAGTCCTGCATAAGCCAGGCTTGGAGTCCTGAGCTCTGGGAGCAAGGTGCTCTTATATTAGTTTAATTTGGATCAAACCATAGGAAAAATGCAAAAATTAAAAAAAAAAAAGTGTTAAGTGCCTACAAGGAGAGATGGTAGACGACTTTCAGAAAGGGCTGTTTGGTAAATTTCATCTCATTTGCGGTAATGACAGTAGCATCCTTGGGAATTTAGTCTTGAGCCACAATATGAAAAAATATGACACTGTAACTTACAAGAGAACCTTAGCCATACATTGTTGGTGATGTTAATGGAAAAAACCCAAAGTCTGTGAAATAATTTAAAGAGGCTTATTCTGAACTGAGTGTGTGACTGACAAGCCCAGAGCGCATGTTTTCAAGAGGTTCTGAAAAAATGTGCGCATGGTAGCTGGCTTCCAGTTTGGTTTTATACATTCATGGAGACAGGAATTACATGTAAGATTGCATAATAAGTGGAAGGAATTCATTGATTTGGCCTGAAAAGGTGAGACATCTCCAAGTGGGGGTTTATACGTTATAGGTGGCTTTAAAGATTCTTTGATTTATATTAATAATTGGTTAAAGAAATGAACCTTTGTCTAAAGGCTTGGAATGTTTTAAGTTAAAATAAGGCTGTCTGTTAATCAGAGACAAGCCACTGGGGACATTTACCAAAACTTAAGTGACCTGTAGTAAAGTGATGGCCTACAGGTGTGGTTTAAACTTCGTCTTGCATAGCCTTGGGCTTGTAAATGATTTATTAATAGTATCTTGTTATAAAGAGAGCAGAGACGGAGGAGGCATAATGAGGTGTGTCTGATCTCCCTTCTCATGGCTGGCAACTTAGTTTTAAGTCTGGGGTCTCCTTGGCCAAGAGAAGATCCATTCAACTGGCTTGCGGGGGTTTAAGATTTTATTTTAGTTCAGAATAACCTGAAAATCCCCCTTTTTCTATTTAACAAAGTGAAGCAAGCCCATCTGCTTGAGCTGGGCTACAGTGCCCAGGGTGAAAATCAAAGGCACCACTGAAAATTATAGAAAAAGTAAGAGGAGCCTGAGTCACAGGGGTGGAACTTGTGATGGGGAAAGGCTCCTTTAATCCTTCCGACAAACGGGAGTCCCATCTTTCACTCCTATGATTGTAGGAGTAGAAGATAATTAGTATTATCCAGCAAATGCTGAGATGCAAAATCTTTGGATGAGGGTACCATAGCCTACTTTTGTTATATTTCTTCGGTTGTGGTGCTATAACCCACATTCTGTGGAACCATGTATTCTTTTAGAGTGTAAGGATTAGAGGTGGGAAGGGTATCAGCTTGGAATCTAAAGTTTCCTCACAAATAATCAATAAATGAATAATTGAAATGGTACCATCTATTATCAGAGAGACAAATTATGTGTTCTATTCTAATTCATAGTCTGCTGTATTAACCTGGGCTTAAGTTCTAAAGAATGTTCTAGACAGTTTTTTTGTATTTGTTGATTCCTTCTGGAAATTCCAAGGAGTCAGGTCAAAAGGATTTCAAGTGAAGAAGAGTCCTCAGTGAGAAAAGTATTACCAAAGGTCCAGCATTGAAGCTCAAGGGTCTGAAACTGAACTTCTTATATATTAATGTTAAAATTTCTTCCATACACATTTCACCGTGATTGAAGATCCTTTGATAGAGGAGGTGAGAATAATGGCTGAGTCTTGAGCATGTAAATAGCAGTTGCTCAAGCATTACTGAGGGACCCTATTCTTTGATATTTATATAAATTGGGTTTGAGTCCCCTATCCTACATCTATGTACTCCTCAAGATTTCCTCAAACTTTCTGGGCCTTGTATTCTTATTTATCATTTTAGATTCTTGTTTCCTACCTCCGGTAACTCCTGCTGTCTCTCATGGGCGTCTCTCCTTCCCTGGTTCATCTTTGTTTTGTTCTATGCTGTCCCTAAGAAGGCACCCAGCCCTCTTTTTCTTTATTTTCTTTAAAATCATCCACAGAAACATTACTTTATATGTTTAAAAAACTTTTCTGAACATTTCAGGCAACATAAACATACTATTTTGTAGAAAGGCAAACACCTGTCTTAAAATTGATTATTTCATATTCTCAAACCATTTAGCTGCCACCAGAAATTCCTCAATATTACCTTGCTCCAGCCTTGTGTCTTGTCTTTATTTTCCTACTTTCTCTCTCTTCTAAAGGTTTACTATCTTGCACTAAGGATCTTTTAGTTTTCTTTGCTTTTTTTGTTTGTTTGGTTCGTTTTGTTTTTACTCCTACCAAACTGTGTGAACTTGGGGACCACATATATTCCAAAAATCAAATGTCAGCCTAGTTTTTTTTTTTTAACAAAGGAAGTTGCTCCCTAAAAAAGAACCATGGAACCAATAACAATGATAAACAGACAAACAAACATGCATGCTCATATTTATATTTACATGTGCCATGGCTAAATAAACTAGTCTGAATTATATAAAACTATACGATACACAGTGATAGATTAAGAATATATTATGTGATCAGCTTTCAAAAGTTTTAAACTCGTTCATTTAAGACCAATACTCCTATCTATAATATAATAATTGGAAAATCTGGACAAAATTTAAACACTCATTAGAAGGTATCACATAGCTACCAAAACAGCTAAGCCTTCGGGGGCCAAGATGCCATAGAGTAGAGAAATTCAAAAGTTAAACACATTATTTGACTCTATTATTCCCTCAAAGCATTAACTGATTTAAAAGCAGAGGCTAGAAGGCTGAAAACCTGAACAGAGCTTTTAGCAGTTTCATTGAACTTGGGGCAATGATTAATCTGCCAAGGCATAGTAGCTTTGGTAAAGACTCTTGATTTTCTGTTGGGACTGCTGAAGAGGTATATCCTACAAGCAACAGTGAACTGAAAATAGGTTAACCCTCACAAAGACTGAAATACAGCTCAAAACCTGAATGGAGTCAGATCTACCCCTGCATGTACCCAAACTGTCTGCCAGGGCAAAAGTAATTTCTCTTTGGAGGAATATTGCATTATCAATACTACCAAATTAACTTTGATTTTTCATGACCAATGCTCAATGCTTGATTAAAAAATAACTAGGAATTCAAAAAGATAAGAATTGATCAAAAATAATAAGAAATAAAGATGACAGTACTCCATGGTATATACATATACCACATTTTATTAATCCACTCATGTATTGATGGACACTTGGGTTGTTTCCACATCTTTGCAATTGTGAATTGTGCTGCTATAAAC
>NW_012137636.1:3538247-3609607 GCF_000956105.1 Propithecus coquereli | reverse complement strand
TATAAATTTATATAAACAGTTGTCTCACAGTATCCATGGAGGATTGGCTCAAGGATCCCCCCATATAAAAATTCAATAATGCTCAAGTCCCCATATAAAATGACAGTATTTGCATATAACCTATGTATCTCCTCCTGTACACTTTAAATCATCTCTAGATTACTTATAATACCTAATACAATGTAAATGTTTGTAAAAAGTTGTTATGCTGTATTTCTTAAATTTGTATTATTTTTATTGCTGTGTTGTTACTGTATATATTTTTTAATAATTTTGACCCACAGTTCGTTGAATCCACAGATGTGGAACCCATAGATACAAAAGGCCAACGGTAATACATATGTATCATATATAATTAATCTAAAGAAAGTTAAGACAAGAAAGAAAAAATAGAATTGTTGGAATAGTTAAAACAAATAGGCTAGTACATTTAACCTCACATATATTAGTAATTGCATTAATTATAAATAGACTAAATATTCCAATTAAAATAACAAAATTATCAGAGTAGATTTTAAAATTACCTACTTTATTCTACTTCTAGAAAATGAATATCTTAAATATAATGATGTAGAAAAGTTAAAATTAAAAGGAAAGCTAAAGAATATTAAAGTGATTAAATAATAAAACAAGAAAACACATTTGCTTTGAAGGGAACATCCATGTTACTAGCTTCTAAACCTAGTCATGTTCTATTTACTGACTTTTCTTGTAGTTATTTGGGTATGGTCCCCTTGTAAGAATTCACCAAATTATATGCTCATGATTTTGTGCACTTTTCTCTATGCAGTTTATTTGATAAAAAGTTTACTTACAAAATACATCACATCAATACAGAGCTGGGGTTGCAATCTCAAATGCCTTCAGGAATCATGCAGGTAATGTAAATGTGTAAAAGAGCCACAGGGAAGAGACAAGCGAAATGAAAACCGAGATAAACTAGAGAATGTATGCCCTGCCTAAAGACATTCAAACTCAATTTTTGTCGAACGCTGTGCTCATGAAACAAACCATACATGCAGACCAGATTTGGCTGAAGGGTCGCTTTTTCATAAACCACTGCTATATAAAATTTAAAAAGCAGAGTTTGAAAGCTTATGCCACATAAAAGTCTAGCCCATCTCTAAAGTATGAATCGTGCCTTCGGTCTGTGAGGTGGAATAGTAATCTTTTGGGGTGAGTTGTGGGAATTGAGGGCAAGGAGTTGGGGAGCTTAACGTTTACAAAAGTTTAGAAAAATCATGTTTGAAAGAGTTTTAAAATTCACTCTGTTCAAAGAAGATGTTATGTTAGGACTTTTTTCTCTAGTGTTTTTTATTATTATAATTTTTTTAGAAATATGAACCATTATATACCTCAGAGACCCTAAAAGTGGGAATGAAAATATAAAGGAAATTTTCCAAAGAATAGAAAGCCCAACCTGATAATCTTCATGATTATCAGATGACCATCTAGATCAAGGAGAAAAGTCAAGGTCAGAGCATACTCATATATGCTTATCGCCAGAATTCTTCCATCAGAAGACCATATATTGAGTTTCTCTATATGAGGGGGAAATAAAAAACACTGACAAGATACTGGCCCTGTAAAAATGATATTAAAACAGAGGCTGCTGGCTTAAGCTTAGCATGGATGAGTTGTTCTCACATAAAGATGCTGTTATTATTAGTGTTTCCCTGTAATGCTAATATGCTTACATAAATATAACTACGATTTTATAGGTGTTTTCCTCCTGGCATCAAGAAGGGAGATATTTTATTACGAGGGACTGCCATGACAAAATATGATAGACTGGGTGGTTTAGACAACAGAAACTTACTTCCTCGTAGTCCTGGAGGCTGGCAGTCCAACACTAGGGCGCCAGCAGGGTTAGGTTCTGGTGGAGGCCTCTCTTCCTGGGTTGCAGAAGGCGCCTTCTCACTGTGTCCTCCTTTGGCCTTTCCTTAATGACTCTGCACAGGGAGAGAAATGGTGAGCTCTTTGGTGTCTTTTCTTATAAGGACACTAGTCCTATCAAATCAGGGCCCTACTCATAATCTCATTTAACCTTAATTACCTCCATAAAAGTCTCATCTTCAAACACAGTCACATTGGGGGGTTAGGGATTCAGCATATGAATTTGAGGGCAACACAAACATTCAGTCCATAACAAGTGGAAAGAGCTAGGTGCATCAAGTTGGGTGGAACACAGCTGGGGGACACAGACAGAGGAGAGGTAGCGGTAGCCAGAGGTGGGAGTGGAGGGCCGTGATAAGAGGAGCTTCATAGTCCTTGCTAAGAAGTTCAGGCTTTACTTCCTGCTAGCTTTGTTCAGGCCATTACTGCCTTTTATGTGGGTTACTGCAAAAGCCACCCAAGGTGAAGGAAATAAGAAAACACATTTGGAAATTAATCCATGGCCAGGTTTTGCAGGTAACATGAGAACGCAGTAAGGCAAGAAAATTAACCTTGTTGTCAAGAAGACAAAGCAAGCGTTGGACCACAGAGACCATAGCTAAAGAAAGAAATGAAAGCAGGAACAATCAGAAAGACATAGAGATAGTAAAAGGCCAAGGAATCAGAGGTCTTCAGAAAGGTATAAGGTGGGTATCATGAGAGCACCTGAGCCACAGAACTGGAAGGAAGGAAGGATGAGTTCAGAAACAAGGTATCGACAGATACGTATTACAGAGATCATGTAATTCAGTGTGGCCATTGTGCTGGGTAGCCAAAGTAGGGTGACAGGGAAAGTCACTAGCAAATAGGGCCATGATAATAGAAGCTGAACTCTATAAAGTGCTTACCATGTACCAGGCTTCGTGCTAAATGCTTTATGTGGATTATCTCATTTAATCCTTACATAGAGACTTAATCCTCACATTTTTCCAAAGAAGATATACAAATGCCCAATAAGCACATGACAAAATGCTCAATAGTTACTAATCATTAGGGAAATGAAAATCAAAACATCACTAAAATACCACTTCACACCCATAAGAATGCCTATTCTATAAAGGAATGTACTAAGTCACTCTTTAAAATACACAAAAAATTCCACAAACTTGCCTTTTGGATGAACGTTTTGCTTTGCCAGTGTTTTAGGTTATTCAGACTTGAGTTTGAATCTCAGCAATTCTACTACCTAGCTCTGTGGCTTTGTAAAAGTGACCATTTCTCTGAATATCAGTATCCCAATCCAAAAAGTGGGGATAACTGGTAAGAGTTGCGGGATAGATTAAATGAGATAATACATATGAAGTGCCTAGTATAGTAAGAAGCACACTATTGTTCAGTAAATGCCAGTTGTGAATGCTACTGCTGTGGTTGTTTCATTCATTGTAAAAATGATTAATTTGAACCCCTTCGAGGAACTTGCTGAAGACTGAAAGTTCTTCAAATGCCTCAATTTCATTACAATCCTCCTCACTTTTCTCTTTTATTAGGGACAATTAACATTGCTTGCCTGTGTCTTTGGCTTTCGAGTGTTGCTTCGAATGATAACCAAACCTTTTCATATAACTTCTTGAAAGAGTTCAGGACATTCCATCCCCAAATATGCTGCTTTGGTGTATTGATTATTTTGAGCCGAAGTCACTTGAAAAATAGCAAATGCAGGGAGAGGCTTTCTCTGAACTCCTCTTACCTGCCTAAAGACAGATCCTCCAAAAGGAGCTCAGTTGTCATAAATTCTCTCCCTGGGGGTTTTATTAACCAGAGAAGATCAACAATTATCAGAGGAGAGGAGACTAGAAATCAGCACTACACCCAGATAAATTTTTTATAAGCTATTATATCTCCCACCTATTCTTCTAAGGATGCATTTTTGTTTTCTAAAACATAATCATTTACTTTCTCCTAAGTGGCCTACATCACCCCGCCCATTCCCCTATTAAGACAGTGTATAAGTTCTCAAATCTCACCAATTTTAGGAGTATTCATTTTTTTTCTTGATGCCCCATGCACATAATATTAAAAATTAATAAATCTGTATACATTTTCTCCTGTTAGTCTGCCTAGTGTGAGTTTATTTCATGGACCTAGCCATCAAATCTAAGAGGGTAGAAGCAAAGTCTTTCCTCTCCTATATTCTTAAATCATGAGATTCAATTGACATCATCAATGACATAAATATTTGGAAAACTAAATTCAGAGGTGTTCTACCTGGCATTTCTGAGGGAGAAAAGTTTAAGTGCTAACAGACATTGTTGAGTAAGGCAATACTAATGTTCACCATTAAATAATATTGTTCATCACGACTAACATCTTAAAAACAGCTTCCTACTTACAGACCGGTAACCCTGAATGATTCTTTGAAGATCACTTTGATTTCCATTTGGTTTTTTATTTATTTAGTTGATGAATTAGTTGGAATTAGATTCAGCTGCACATACATAAAATCCAGATAATTCTGGCTTAAGTTTATAAGGATTTATTTTTATTTTATGTGAAGTCCAGAGGTAGGTAATCCAGGGCTCATACTGTGTTTGCTTATCATCAGGGTCCCCTACTCCTCTACATTTCCACCCTATTAAAAGACTTTCATCCTCAAGGTACGCATGGCTCCTGGTTGGAGATGGCTGCTAGAACTCCTGCCGTCAGGCAGAATGGAAGGAAGAGGGAAGGGAGGACAGAGGAGCTCATGCCAGCTATTTTCCCTCCTCTTAATTAGCATTCCTAGAATTCTCACCCATTAATTTTTCCTTACATCTCATTAGCAATCTCTAACTGAAGAAAAGGCTGGGAAATGCTTTCATTCATTCATTTATTTATTTTTCAACCGGGGCCCATTGGCCAGAATAAATGAGGTTGATTTTCCTAAGGAAGAAGGAGGGAATAGAGTCAGGCAGCAGTCTCTGGCAGAGCTCGTCTTCCACACTTTTACTTCCATTGAGAACTGAGAAGTTTAGACAACAAATCTTGTCTGTCTACTGTTCCTCTGCTTTGAGAATGCTTCCTCCACAGTGCCGTGCTCTCGCCTAACGACCTATTATCTTGGCAGGCTGTGGTTTGTACATTCTCCATACACTGCTGTGATGATTGTTCCATTATGTAGATAAATTCCTATTGCTGGCTGTTTACGTTTTTTCCCCCAGTTTTAGGCTAATTTTCAGGAATTCTGCAATGAACATTCTCATAATTATATCTTTGTGAGCATTCTGTATTAATTACTTAGGGAAGGTTTGTAGAAGTGGACTTACTGCATCTGAGAAAGATACTTTTGTGGCTTTCGAATTGTCTAATGTCCTTTTAGGTCACCCACATTTAAACCATGATGGGAAATGCCATGGGACAAATCTTCCAGAAGCTGTCAGCATAGACCTACACTGAGTCTTGTTTAAAAAGATCCCTAAAAAAAAAAAGCCTCATTGATTTTCAATAGTTACAGAATCATAACCAGTTCCTTGAGGGCAGAGATCTCTCTGTTCCTTCTTTAATGATACTTAACCACCTACTCACTGGTAATTTGCTTACTTTTACAAGGAACGTTTTCTTCCACTCTAGCCAGTGCATCAGAGAAGAATCCACACCTAATTGTCTTCTTTCCTCCACAGAGCCTATAACAGCACTCACATATTTGTGAAAAGAAAGAACATATCACTTAGCAGAACATTTGGAGGAAGTGTTTTAATTTTCTTCCATGTTTTAACCCACTTTCCTCTTCTTCACAATTCCGACCCCTTCTAAAAAATATTAACTAACTCCTTCGTATATATTCCACTGGGAATTCTGGCTGTAGGGTTAATCTTGAGGTTGGGAGGAAAACAAATCTTGAAGCCGCTATTTTGGCACATTCTGCAGTTTTTAGCATTTCCATGCTAACAACTTTCCGGATGAATTTAATGACTGTTTATATTTTATGAGCTAAAGTGCCAATTAAAATTTATTAGTCATTTATCATCTTCAAGACTAACTTGTCTATTCTATTCAAATGCAATAAAGAAGGGAAACTAATGAGAATAACTCCCATTGAGTGCTCAACAAAGGAAAGAGAGAAAACATATTTTTTGGCACACATTCAAATAATTTCCTTTTTCTGGTAGGGCCAAATCATATTGGAAAAGGAAATTAGCTTTGCCTCAAAGCACTTTCTGGAGGGTAATTTACTAATGAACGTAGGAATTCTCTACCCTTGCAACCCTCCTATATATTACCTGAGAGCAGAGAAAATAGATAGAGGTTCAGCAAGGGATGTAAAGCCAGGAATGAGGTGTCCAAGGCCATTTGTGAAGTTCACTACCACTTTCCTCTGTGGATTTCATTAAATTTTTTCGCTGGATTTTGAGTTACATGCTCAATTCATTTATTTATTTTAATTCTCTTTTATAATAAAAACATTAAAGCCTATGAATTTTTTAATTCATACATTTTTATATGTGATGTTTTTATTTTCTAAATATTTTAGTGTTGAAGTAGTTCCTCTTTCACACGATAACCATTTAATAGCTTTTGTTGTTGTTTATAATTTCTAGGTGACTTTATTTTTCTTCAATATTTTGTAATTCACATTTAATTTTATTGCCTTGTAGCCAAAGAATTTTTTCAAAGGAATTCTGCTCTTTTGACCTTATTAAATGTGTCTTTGAGGTGTAAAATGTAATCATTATCTTGAAAAATATTTAATGTATACTAAAAAATAAGGCACAATTTATGTTGTAGAATAAAACAAAGACCACCCAAATGACAATGAGCGATGGCTATTTACTCGGAGACTGTGATAGCAAGTCACCATCACCTGTGTTAATAGAGACTCAAAGACAGGGAGAAGAGTTGGAAAATTTTACAGAGAAAAAAAAAGTGAAAGTTTCAGGTGTGCCCCGATTGGAGGCTGTTGGCCTGGGGAAGCTGTAGGCAGGCTAAAGCAGAGCATATTTAACTCTCTCTCTTGTTGGTCTTAAGTTGGAAACAAGGGCGAAAATGAAAGCAGTTATTCATTATTAAGCAAGTTCTGGATGTTTGGGGCCAAATGCTACTAGTGGTATTGTTTGGCTTTGTCATCCAAAAGACCAGCAGGATGGCTACATCATAGAAAGAAGAGCTTTATTGGCAATATTGGTTTGCAAATGGGGAAGAGATAGTCTCCAGCGTGGTCCAGAGGTGCTCTCTCTTTGAAGAGGGCAATATGCCTCATTGGGCTGGTATCATACATATTCAGCAGGTTTAGGGGAGGAGTTATATATATTTATGAGGGGAGCTGAGTGCATGTCCAGTGGATAAGCATGTATGTAACATGCATCCCATATTCACTTGGGAGCAGGGTTTTAGCATTAAAATGAGGTGGAATTTGGCTCTTTCCATCAAAAGGTGAACTATAGCAGGGGTCCCCAAACTTTGGTGAGTTGTGCAATTATTCCATTATATATTACAGTGTAATAGTAATAGAAATAAAGTGCACAATAAATGTAATGCACTTGAATCTTCCCCAAACCACCCCTCCCCCTGCTCCATGGTCCGTGGAAAAATTGTCTTCCATGAAAACGATCCTTGGTGCCAAAAAGGTTGTGGATCACTGAACTATAGGACACAAAGCCAACTTGTGCACAGCCTCTATAAACTGGCTGAAACTGGCTTAAGGAATAGCTTATCAGAAAAGAATATTTGTAAGGCTGGTCCTCTGTCTAATCAGAGTTGTAGTGGTCTGGGTTACAAATAAGCCTGATAGCTCCTATTGTGAGGGAGGTTAGCAAGGGTGTGTTTTTTCCTGGAGCTGTAGGAATCTAGATATTTTCCATGCTAGCCGTGCCCTCAACCTGTAAGTGATTTTTGTTTCCTTAACCTTAGGGTCTGTCTTTGTTGATAAAGCAGCATCTATTTTGGTCTCAGATCACAGCTTCCTGGACTGGTTGCTATAGACGGTTTCACTTCCTGAGCTGTTTTCTGCAAGTTGTGCCTCAGAGTTCTATTTTTATGTACAGTCTGGCCATTATGTCTATATATTCAGTTTCTCAGTGTTTTCTTTGTACTTATCTTTTTAAAGTTGCCTTATTAATTATGGTCTCCAAATTGTCTCTATTTTCATATATTCCTTACCCATTTGATATGTCATGGACAACTAAAAGTGCTATTAAAAATTTTCACACTTTCTCTCATCTTCTAATATTTTTAATCAATGTTTGTTTTATAAATTTCAATAATTTATTATTTGGTTCCTAGAGGTTTCTGAGTAGGATATCTTTAATGTATGTTTGTGTGCTTAATCTCTCTCTTTCTCATACACACAAGCCTTTTGATTTCATTTACTAGCTTTGCTTTAAATTTTGCTTATATGATATTAATATTATGTTTATCTATCTTGTTTTTATTGCATGTGTTCACCAAATACTGAACTAAGCATTTTAAATAATATCTCCTTTAAAAATATTTATACCATTTGCTTACTGCTTTGTGACTATACTTGCAATAATGATCAACATGAATTTCTGTGTTTGAATGTTTCAATGCTTACCGAGGGTTCACTTCTCCATTCTTGGTTTCTATATTTTGATACAGCTCTTAGTACTTTGGTGGTATATTTTTTTCTTTCCATTATGAGTACCCGGATAGGATTCTCAAACACCTGGCATTTCTTAAAGAGTTTTTCCCTTGACTCTGCAGCAATAACAATATAGATAGGTATAGACATCTTGAATTCACAACTCAAATCTCCATAGATGTTGCTCCATTGACTTCTGACATTTTGTGTTACAAAGGAGAAGGCTTAAGTTGGCCTGAGGTTTCCTCCTTTATGGGTTATCAGATTTTTTCTTTTGTTTCTGAATTTATTTTTCTTTGAGGATTCATTCTCTCACCTGGTTATGTCTATTCATTGGTCTATCATATCAGTTCTGCTAGATGCCAAGTAAGCTATTTTGATCTGTAGATTATAGTGATTTCCTAGATAATTTTACTTATGTCTTTGAATATAGACCATCTTCCATTTTTTCTTACCTTATCTTCAGGATAAGGTATTCATACATTAGTATGAATTCATACTATTCATACATTACTATTCATTCATTAGTAATTATAGCCCTTTTCTACCATCATTTAAATATCTTTGTCCTATTCCTCTACGTTTGGGAAAATTATTTAAACTTTTATAATCAATGATTTGACTTTGATTCAATTATTAGCAGTGTTAACTCTACTTTTTTTTTTTTTTTTGAGACAAAGTCTCACTGTGTTGCCCGGGCTAGAGTGCCGTGGCGTCATCCTAGCTCACAGCAACCTCAAACTCCTGGGCTCAAGCGATCCTCCTGCCTCAGCCTCCCGAGTAGCTGGGACTACAGGCATGCGCCACCATGCCCGGCTAATTTTTTCTATATATTTTTAGTTGTCCAATTAATTTCTTTCTATTTTTAGTAGAGACGGGGTCTCACTCTTGCTCAGGCTGGTCTCAAACTCCTGAGCTCAAACAATCCGCCTGCCTTGGCCTCCCAGAGAGCTAGGATTACAGGCATGAGCCATCATGCCCGGCTAATTTTTTTCTGTATATAATTTTTTTTAGTTGTCCAATTAATTTCTTTCTATTTTTAGTAGAGACGGGGTCTCACTCTTGCTCAGGCTGGTTTCGAACTCCTGAGCTCAAACAATCCGCCTGCCTTGGCCTCCCAGAGAGCTAGGATTACAGGCGTGAGCCACCATGCCCGGCCTAACTCTACTTTTTATTGTTACTAAAATATCTTAAAAGTTGCTTTGCCTATGATAAGTTTCAAAACATTCTTTCTTTATATTATCTAGTGCCTTTTTATTTCTGTCAGCTTCTCAGTATTTTCCTTTTCACAACTTATCTAATGTCTCATTATCTCGTCTTTCACCTTTTATTCCATAATGTCAAAGTGTTCCCAAAATGTAAAAAGAACACAAAACAGACTCTGTGGAAAATTTAACTATGTTTCCTGAACTCACTTTTTTCAAATATATATTCTTTTTCTGACATTTTTGTGCTCTTTTTTACTTACTTTATACTAGAACATTTCTCTGCCATGTGACTCACTCATTCCACCAAAAGTTGCTTAACTGGCCAACATCTGAATAAACGCATGCACCTTTTATTTAGATTATTCCCACGGTAGCTGCACAATGCCATCATTGTTTCCTCTTCTGAGAAGAGATGGTCTCTGTTCATAAAGAAAATCAGTTTCTCTCAATCAGGAAAAAAAAAGCATTGTCCTATCTCTATGGGAATAATTTAACTGAAAGGAATGAACTGTTCTCCTAGTAAAGCTTTTTCTTCTTTAGAAAAATTGGATTTCTTTATGTTCCCACCTTTTCTCCACCATTAGCACATCATTAGACCTTGGAAAAGCACTTAACCTTGTTAAGCCTTTGTTTTCTCTCCTCTAAAATGAAGGGGTTATCTCCATGATCTTTAGGGGGCTAGAAGCAATCTAGTTCTAATAGTCCTTTGATTCTAATTAGAAATTTCCAACTGTAAAAGTTGAGGGGAATTCTTACATTTTCAGAAGTCTGCCAATTGCACAACTTTTGTTGTAAGGAGTGTCAGTCACCTTTATGAATTAGCTTTGTCACTTAATGACAGAAATATCTGACTTCTGGGCCATGCAGCAGGAATGTGATCGATGGAGTGTAGTAATAGGTTGACTGTCATTCTCCTGCTGCTCTGCCACTCAGTTTCCCAGGTCAACATACTAATACTATAGTTCCACACTTTGCTTGCTAATTCGTTCCTTGCTTTACTTATTCAACAAATAGCAGTAAGCACTTACTACGATGAGGATGAGGCATGAGTCTAGGTGTTAAATACCCTCATGTATTCGGTTAGAAGTTACAGCTCAAACAATAAAGCAATAAAGGGGATTATTTTTCTTCTTTCATGTAGAGTTCAGTGGTAGAGTGGGCCTTGAGCGTGATTTGCCATAGCAATTCAGCAATGGTAGAAGGCAGAGGGGAGCCTCAGCCTAAGTCTTGCTCTCCAGCCTGATGCTGTATTAGTCTACTGGGGCTGCCATAACAAATACCAAAGACTGGGTGGCTTAAATAACATAAATTTATTTTCTCACAATTCTATAAGCTAGAAGTATTTGATCAAGGTTTTGGGTTAGGGCTTCAACATATGATTTTGGAAGGACACCATTCAACCCATAACAGATGCCTACTAATAACTCCAGGGAAACTCTAATCCACATGTATAGAGGTAGACTATGACTTCTAGAAGCTTTCTTAGACGTGTAGGCAGAAACCCTTCCCCACAGGGCTCGGCAAACCTGCCCATGTGCCTCACTGACGTAACTGGAGTTATATGCTTATATTTGAAGTAATCCAGGTGAATAAGACATAGATCACACCGATGAGCTAAGGCTAAAGACAAATGCCCCATCCTTAGAGATCCAGCTTCCCCTAAACATTGGGCTGACTGGGCGGAATGGACTCTTGAATTAAAAGCCTGGGTGCTTAACAAAAGAAGGAGGAATAGATGCTTGGGAGGTAATCCCAATGACCACTGCTATGAGGAAAAACGATAGAGTTCCTAACATGCAGGCTTACAGTTAGAGGAAGTGAAAACACAGTGTTTCTCAGGGCTTCAGGACTGGATGAGCCGGGCAGCCGGTGCCTAGGCTCCAGAGCAGGGCAGGATATACCTCTGCCCAAGATTCAAAAGCCTTTTGAAGATCTTTGAAGATTAAAAACACTATAACACCGAGAAAAGTAATGCTATGAAGTTACAAATTTAGCCTATTCCATTGAGTTCAGGGGGACTTGCCCAGATCAAGTAAACTGCAATGTGTTTCTCCCCCTGATATTCACATAGGAAGATGAGTGGTGAGCACTAACTTCAGGATATTTGCAAATACCATCATCACTTTCATCCCTACACCAGCCTTATGAGGCAAATATTCCCATTTTCCAGATGATGGCAATGAGGCTCAGAGAGGGTAAGTAGCCTGCCACACTCTTCTAGCTGAGTTATAACTGGCTTGATCTGCCTTCTGCATTCCACCATCCTGCCTGTGAGGGACATAGGAATGAGGAACCAGGAGTGACAGGTATTTGTTTTCCCCTGAAGAGGCTTAAGAGCCACCAAGCATCTGTTCAAGACGCCTTTGAGAATTCAACAGCCTCCTCATCTTGTCAGCTGTCCTTGGGGCCACACTTTTCGGATCCCCAGGAGTGGAGTGAAAATATAAGCACTGCACCCTCCTCCTGTGCAGTCGTGCCCTTGGCTCAGCGATCACCGACTCCATTCGGGGTGAGCTCTGCCAGAAACTCATAATGTTAATACCTATTGCCTGTTCCTAATTTTAACCATTAGGAGAAGGTTTACAACTTCCAGTGACTTTTAATTCCATTTTCTTTGGCTCACTGTTCCTGGGTAGTAACAGTGTGGTCATTGTTGTGCAGACAGCAGCTAGACATGGTCTATGATCAACTTCTTCCTCCACAATAATCTCATTGCAGCCTCCTTAATTATCAAGGTTTTTGTACAATTTGGTCGTTGTTTCAAAATTTGAGGAGTCAAGACTTGTGTTAAAACTGTGTTCTTGTAACATGCTTTTTAGGCCAGCCAGTTCACGACACTCCATCCGACCTCATATGGTCACTGCTTACCCAACACGTCTAAAAATCTCCTCTTTATGCACTGCTTTTCCGGTCTCAGTTGATGCCAACACATCGCATCTTTGCAGTTGCTTAGGATAAACATGAAACCTTCCTAGACCTCTCTCCTTCTCTCTGTACAACCGATTCATCAGGAAATCAATGACTTGAAAAAAAAACCAAAAACAGAACTGAAATGCAACCACTTCTTGCTGTTTCTGTTACTTCCACCGTGGTCTAAGTCGTCATCGTCTCTTGCTTGGGAGGCTTCAATATCCTCCTAGCAGGTCTTCCTGCTTCTATATTTGTCTTTTAGTTTGTGCCAAGGGTAGCAAACTATGACCCACAAGCCAAATCTGGCTACCCACCTGTTTTTGTAAATAAAGTTTTATTTGAACATAGACAGGCCCATTTGTTTATGTGTTGTCTATGGCTGCTTTTGTGCAAAAATAGACGTGGCAGAGATTGTATAGCCTGCAAAGTCTGAAATATTTACTGTCTGACCCTTTAAACAAAAATTTGCTGACCTCTGGATGATTTTCAACTCTGCAACCTGAAAGGCCATTTTGAAATGAAAATCAGATCAGCTCATGCCTCTGCTCACCTCCCTCCTATGACTTCTCATTCTATGTTAGTGTAAAATCCTAAAAACTTTACAGAAGCTGTCAAGGCTCCATGGTCTGGCTTTTCCTTTGCCTCTCTGACTTCCTCTTCTACTACTCTCCCCCCTCATTCACTACATACCAGCCCAAAGGACCCTTTGCTGTTCTTTCGCCATGCCAGGCACATTCCTGCCTCAGGTCCTTTGCACATGCTGTTCCTCCTGCCTGGAGAGCTTTCCCCAGATAATCTGCGTGGCTCACTCCCTCACGTCCTTCAAATCTTTACTCAAATGTCAGATTCATAGGAGGCTTTCCCTGACCAACCTAATTAATACTTTCTGCCAGTCCCAGACCCCAGCATTCCTGACTTCCTTTACTCTGCTCCATTTTTCTTTTTTTTTTAGCAGTTATTGTCATTCTACAATATTATAATTTATTTATTGAGTTTATTGTTGATTGCCTACTCTCCCTAGAAGACAGGGATCTTTGTTTTAGTCTTTATTCTCTGAGATCTTAGAACAGTAGTTATTTAATATATATATACTTGTTGGAGAAATGAGTGAGCAAATGAATGAGTGAAAATGAATATAAAAATACCTAGGTCCTAATACTCTACTAAGCATTATGGGAAATAGGCAAAAATAAGTGACATGTTTCTTTCCATCAAGAATTTAGCATCACATATACCACTGAAGGGATTCAGAAATAGTGCATTGAAATATAATTAGCATTAAAATCACTTGTATTGCTGAATGTACCAAGCAGATTTGAGTAAAAGAGAGAAAAATAGAGCAAAGTGGGTTAGAAAGACTTCCGTGGAATACCATGAACCACTCCCAGAAAAACAGAGAGAATGAAACAGATAGGAAGTGGGTGGGGGGAGGGTTCCATAATATTCCAAGTAGAGGTCACAGCCTAAACAAAGCCAGGGAGACAAGGAAGAATAATTCCTCCCACAGCTGATGCTCAGCAAATTATTAGCTAGCACTGGCTCAGCAGTCCAGTTTTGAAGTTTTGATCTTCCTCCATCAGTCAATCAATCAGTCAATCAATCAATGGGACATTGAGTAGCTTGGTCTAATTATCCAGCAGGGTTTGTGCAACAAAGGCAAGCTGTGGAAGGGGACATAAACCTTCTGAAGGACACCTAGCAAAGTGGTGCTGGAGGGAAGCAGATGCGGGGTGTGGCTTTAGTGGAGCATCTTTGTATCTGCATGTAGGAAATCCCGGTGGGTGTTCATGAAGCCTCTACCCCAGGACATGAGGGGGAGGAAAAGAAGGTTCTCTTTTAATAAGTAAATTTACTAAACCAGTCCATAATGGGAAAAGACAGAGTCTTCTGGACCCACTGAAATGGCTATTTTACTGTAGCTTAAGCAGTGATGCTAAATCCTCTAAATATGTAATACAATATATATGCTATATGTTATAGTTTTATATATTATATAATGTAATAATATATACTCTATAGTATATAATAAATTATTATTCAGATCTGTATCTGTATATGTAATATATACAGGTATATAGTACATATATTTTATATTAATAATGTATATTATATATACATATTTTATATATAGATACCTATATATATTTACATATGCACAATTAGAGATAATAGATATATAAAATTAAAAGAGACTAACATTCTGAATTTTTTTTAATAAAAAGAAATTGTGGAATCAGGTTTACTACTGGTCAAGAGAGAGGCACTTAATCAGGTCACTAATGTGGTATTCCGTCCTTTGACTCAGTGATACTTCATCTGGCCTCGATTATGCATTCATTCAACCAACCAAAACCCTTTGAGCATCAGGCTTGTGCTAAGTGCCAGGGATCAGATAATGGGCAAAAACAGCAGTGATCCTGCCCTGCAGAGCCTCAGTCTAGTTGGGATGGCAGAGATTAAACACAGGCTGGTCAAAGAGGGTGTGAGGAGTCCCCAAGACCAGTCACACCTTCTTGCTCTGCCTCTATAATCCTGAAGCGATTTTCTGATGACTGCTTCAGTCCCTCAAACAGACTATTACCAGGAAACTGTGTGGGGTTTGGGGAGAAGGGGATGGCAGGAGGGCCAGATTGGAAGCTCAGTGTCTCGAGCTGCCATGCTGAGGACAAAAGTACCCATAGGCCTTGGCAGATTCCCCACGGAAGGCCACCCAGTAGGTCTCTTGCAGGCCCCCTTGGAGACATCTTTCTGCTTGCTCTGGAAGTCTTTTCAGGAGAAATTTTTTTCTTAGGCTTTCTTTCCTTTTCCCACTTACATTTTTTTCACTTCTTCCTCTTTTTTTGTTTTCTGGAAGTCTTCCTCAAAATAAGCTTTTCTTGACTTACTTTGGGTTAGTTTTGCCAGATCTTCTGTTCTTGATGCAACGTCATTCTTCCCCCTGTCTAGATTTTCCTGCGCTTCACAGAAGAGAAGCCTGAGTTTTTCAGAATTATTTTTCCCATTTGCTCCCAGGTCAGGTGCTGCCACTGAGGGGTACAGGCATGAGGTTTGGACAATAGCAGAGAAGGAGAAAACATTATTCTCTGGTGGCAGGGCTAACAGCACATGAGCAGATGGCAAACACGAGATTAGCAGCACCTTCTGGGCCGGCTTCTGGAAATCAGCTGACTTCCTGGTGCTTCCAAAGATTCTTAGAATTTTCAGAGACTCCTGGGTGAGTTCCTGCAAACCACCTGTTTTGGTGCTGCTGGCACCTGCAGTAGCTTTCTAGCCATTCAGGCTCTTGCTGACTTTACAAACTCAAGCCATAGTTCCCATGACCTTCCCTTCCAGAACACTCTTCAGTCTCTAATTCCCTATATCTAAAACCCTTCCTGCTTGGAATATCTAGAAAGGTAGTTTATGACTACTTGGCAAGTTTGGCAGGTTTATAGAGGAAAGATAATAGGATTATTCCCAATTTTTTGACCCTCACCTCAAGTTCCTAAGAGCAAATATACAATGGCCTCTCTGCAGGGAAAGGAGAGAAAGCTGAGGAAGAGAGGAAAAGAATCACTATGAGTGAATTACCTGTTTCCAGATTCTATTAGTGATTAAAGTGCCCTTTGCACTTTCTGTATTAGATTATCAAAGCCCATGAATGACGAGAAGCTTGAAAAGAAGTACCTTAGCCAGTAAGAGAAAGTCAGACCTTTACATTTGGCCTTATATTGGGTAACTGGGAAGCCATCCTTGGTCTGTGGCATGACTCAATGAGCAAATACTAATTGGGAATCTGTCACACACAAGGCACTCTGCTATGCATATTTGGGAAGAGAAATATTGATAGGAAAAATAGTCTTTCACTGGGGGTCCTTTATATAGCAGAAAGGGCAAATCGAAGTTGTAAACTGAAATGGCACAAGACAGCAGGAAAAGGTCATAAGAAAAATATTCATAAAAGCAAGAACTAAGAAGGATGTCAAGGAAAGTGAAAGTAAATGCTGATAGGGCATCATATTGTGGATGAGAGAATTCAGCAAGGCCTTTCTGGAAGTGATGGATCTTAATCATGGGTAGACTTCCCAAAGAGGTAGGTGGGAGACCATTCTAATCTAGAAAACAGGATGCCAAGAGGTATGCGGCATTTTCAGAAAACGGCAAACAGGCTTGCCTGACTAGAGAACAGAGACTCCATAAAAGAGTAGGTTCGTAAATACAAGCACTGGAACACCTTGCAGAGTCCAAGGCTAGTGGTTCTCAATCATCCTGCCTATAAAAACCAACTGCAAGAGCAGTTACAATGCACACACACTAACATCCAGGCCTCACATCAAAGATTCTGATTTAATTAGTCTGGGGCCAAACCGAGACATCAGTATTTTTTCAGAGTTTCCCACATAATTTTAATTTGCAGCCGGGATTGAGAAACACTGAGAAACATGAAACGCCTAGCACAGGGCCTGCTGAAAAAACATTAGCCTTTATTCTCTGCTGTCACTGTTTGGGAGATTGAGACTTGGGCCCAGGCTTCCTAAGGGATTGTTCTTTCCATTGCCCCACAGCCGGCTGGAAGTGGTGGAAAACCCACCGTATGGCAGCTCTTCTCAGCACCGGCTACACGTCTGAATCAATGGAGGAGCTTTGCCAAAGTTTTCAAAAGATGCCCAGGTCCTGCTCTGAACAATCAAATCAGAATCTCTGGGGGTGGGACCCCGGCATCCCGTTATTTATTTTTATCAATAATTATTTATTCCATTAATTTTACCACAAATATTCTCCACATGATCTGCTCTGTTTCCTCACAATAATTGATTTGCACTTCTCCATGCCGCTGCGGCTTTCACAGGTGCCTGTATACGGGCCGCTTGTTTATGTTCTCTCTCCCACTGTGAACCACTGGAGATCAAGGACGATGTTTTGTTTTGTGTATTTCTGCTTTTATACACTCCCTTTCCCCTTGCACTCAGCGTACAGCAGAGGTCTGACACATGGTATATATTTAAGTAATATTAATTTCATCAATTGTCAAAGACTATAAATACCCAACTATGGGACTCTCTTGACTTCTCCACTCTACTTTTCCATTTGTCATGTTTTCTTTGTTGTTGTGTTCTTAAATCCTTTTTCACACTGTAGCCAAAGTGATTTTTTTTTTCAAAATTCAAATCCACTTTATTTTGGAAGGTAGGTAGGTGATGGGCATAATAATATAAATACGATGGTATAATTAGCATGCAGTTAGTTACAATGTTCCATCTATTTTTGTATATGTGCAAAGGCATCTATCATTTACAAAGTTTTCCAGTGATTCAAGAATGCTCCCAAAGTTAAAAACCACTGCTCTAGGAGTAGGTTAAGGCTAAACTGTAGAAGCATCCAAGACGCAGGACCAGGAGTTGGAGTATAATGAATTAGGGCACTGGGTCATCACTGAACTCTTTGAGCAGAGGAACTACCTAAATAGACATGTTTAACCCTATAAACCCAAATAAAACTTACAGATTTTAGAAAGAGACTTAATTACTTTCAGAAAAGTCCTTTATTCATTTCTCAATGGGCTTATGTAATCATCTCAGTTCTGTCTCCTGTTTCCTTCCTTCCATAATTATTTTTTCTCCATTTACTTGCCCTGATAGCCTTATACTCATTTGGGTATCTGTCAAAAGGCTACATTTCAGTATATTAATTCTCTTGCTGAATGGCACAGCTTGAATTCCCATCTGCTGGTTTTATTAAGATCTAACTGGAGAAAACAATCCTCTACCTTATCTAGGAGATCCACGTGAGCTGCCCGGCCCCTTTAGCTGTCCACCTCTGGTGGAGATGGATTACGAGAGGGCAAGATCTCAAGGACACAGCCCTTTAGTGGTTGTTAAGGACACAGACTGGGTAGGGCGCTACCACCCTGATCAGTAGCCATCAACGCTGGTTCCCACAGCAGACAGAATTTCAATTGTCAGATCCATCCTGGTGGAACAATAGAACACAACTGTGAATTTAATGATTTGGAAACCAAGAATATAATCTCACCTTTCTGAATGAGTTTGCATCTTTAAAAAGAGTCAGCATATTCATGGTTTTGATAGCACAGTCTTGTGGAGTAGGGGAGAAATGCACAAAAATAGTCTAAAGATAAAATGGGGAATGCAAGTTAAAAAGTCAAATGGAGCAGCCTCTGGAATTCCTCCTTTGTAGCCCATTCTCATACCTCACTTCAAATTAGAAATTCTAGAGAAAAAAATTTTTTTTAAATAATAATAATTTAGCTCAAAAGTAGAAAGTCAAATTTCTAGGTGTCAGAAATGAAAAGCAAATGTTTAGGTGGGAAGGCTATAGGAGCTGAAATTCTGCAGAACATTGTGGGGATCAAGATGCAACATTTAGAGGTTGGTGTTTTCACTCTCCTTTGGGGAAGTCAAGGCTTCAGGTCTGGAACACAGAACTGGGCTCCCCAAACAAGCCTGGAGCTAGCAAAGCTCAGCACAGTCTGTGACGGAGAGATGGAAAATCTCCCCGCTGGCTGGGAAGCCAACCATTTATCTTAGGCCTTGTCCCAGATCCCTCCAGAAACAGGCACCTCAAGAAATAGGATTGCAAACCCACAGTGCACCACATGCCAGACACCATGTCCACTGGACACATGCAGGGAACATCATTCACATAAACAAGCACCTTCGTTCTGATCATGAATTGCTGTGTAACAAACCATCTCAAATGCTAGTGGCTTAAAACTCTTATGTTTCTGAAGGTCCAGAATTCAAGTGGGACACAGCAAGGCAACTCATCTTTGCTGCATGCTGTCTAGGGTTCAGTTGGGAGTGTCTTGAATGTCATTGTCAGCGTGTTGGTGCTGGCTGTCTGATGGGAGCTTGGCAAGGACTCTTAGGCAAGTTCCTCAGTTTCTCCTTATTTGTGCCTCTCTAGAACATACTTGCTGGGTGGCACCTGGGTTCCAAGAGCACAAGTAAAAGCTGCCAGGATTCCTATGACATAGGCTCTGTATGTCACTTCTGCCACATTCCATTGATCAAACATGAGCTCCAGCTGCAGCCAGGGTCTGAGGTGAGGGGACCACACAAAAGTGTGAATAATATGAAACATGGTTCAGTTGGGGGCCATCTTTGAAGACTCGTGACCACACTACTGGAATTGTGCAGGTTTCCCAATATTTGGCTGTGGTTGTAGATAACCTAGTGTGAAAACTAAATAGAAACCTAGGCTGAGAATAAGTCGACCCAATGGTGCCCTTCAGAAGTGACCATAAAACTGTAAAAGGACCTCCACACATTAGAGCACCTCTAAGACTCTCTCAGAGTTCCCAAAGATGATAGGTCTCCTGGAAGGTAAACTTGAAGAGAAGAACCAAAGCTGGGCTGTGAGCTCCAAGCTGGGCCCACTTGCCCAAGTCGGGTGCACAGGGTTATCCATCCTAGACCCAGTCAAGGGTTCCTTACCAGCCTCTGGAATGAAGTAGAACCAGGGTCTGGGCTGGGTGGGTGAGTGGGCTGCCCATGACTTTAGCTATGCATTGAGCAGTGCCACAGAGACCAAGAGCCAAATGAATGATGATTTGCTATTAGTTGAAAGAACATAAAGCCACATGTATATCTATAAGAAATTGCACCAGGATCCCAATCCTCCCATCTCAGCCCAGCAGCAGTGATCTCTAAAAAGAAGCATCACCCTACACCCCCATCAGTTGCAATTCACAGCGAACACACATGTTCGTATTAACACAAATGGCAAGTTCCATTGTGCTGCTTCTATCTGGAGGAGGATTGAGTGAGGACACCTGGTGTGAGAAAGAGCATGAGAGAGGCCCAGCTGTCAGCACAGGAATGCTGCATTGTGGCAGGTCCTCCTCTGTCTGGCGGATGCTTCGGAATAGAGCAGAGATATGATGGCTTCATAATTTGAGCTGCTTAAAAGGAGGCAAAGAAAGGAAAATTACCTGATTTAGTAAAATCAGGATGCATACGCATGAAAAGGATGTGCTATCGAAAACCAGCATTGTTCTTGAAATAAGTAGATGGGAACGCAATTCCAGAAAGTTCTTCACCAAGAGAAATCCTCTTTTTAACAGTCAATCAGGCCCAAGTGGTTCATAAAGTAGCCCAAGAATCAAAACATTTAAGAGAGTCAGAAAACCCTTACATCATTGGAGCCTCTATCAAGGAATTGTCAGTCAGCCTTACAGAACATTCTTAAACTTGGGGCAGAAGTAACACCATTATGTTCACCATACCCCTGTAGCCTCTGGAAAACTCCACTGTACACATAAGAGAAAATGGACAGACACAGGTAAATTACAGCTTAAGATGGTTGTGAAAATGTGTTTTGACTTTGCAGGCCTCCTGAAAGGGTCTCAGGGACCCACAGGAGACCTTGACCCCACTTGGGGACCTCTGTTTTAGAGGATTGGTCTGTTCTGAAACGGTCCATTCCTTGGCTCCTAAACACCTCGTACAAGTCTCCAGGGTCCAAGCAGAAGGTCAAACACATTTTCATGATTAAGGGCATGCCTAGATTTACAATTAAGGAGTCCTGGAGTTGTAGAATAATTATGGATTAGGATTAGACAGAATGGTTGCAGGTTTCTTTGTTGAGCCTCGGTGTTTGCAAGTCTCAAACCCGAAGGGGAACAGCTGTGGCCTGAGGAACAGGCACTGAGAAGCTCCGGAGTCTGCCACTTAGCTGTGTCTATGTGAGAAAAGTCATTACATCCTTCCAAGGTTTCCTTATTTGGAAAACGGAGGTAAGGTCCAAGCACTTTATGGAGATGTCCTTATTTAATTCACACACAGAGACATGCAAAATTCTGGAAAGAACATTGCCCTGTTTAACAGATGAGAAATCACATGCTCAACAAAATGCCCAGTAGACACAAAGTGACAGAGTCCTAATTTGAACTTGTGTTTGTTTGACCTTGAAGCCCATGATTTTCCCATGCCTGTTAGCTTGGCGAGAAGGTGCCCAGGCTCGGCAGGGAGCAGTGGTAACAATGCCAGGAGTGTGTGACCACTCAATACCTAATAAGTGTACATGGGAGGGTTAGACAAGGAGCGGAAAAATAGAGTGGTAACCTGGCTGGTTGTCAGAGGGGCCCAGTGTGGGTGCGCGCCCTCGGGGCACGCATGCTATGTAGGCATGTGTGGATGCCGCGCTTCTCAACAGAGGAACGGAGGGAGGGAGCTTTTTCCTCTCTTTTCTTTCAGACATGCTGGTGCCTGGCATAATTTGCTGCAAAGCATTTTTCTCTCTCAGGGCTTGGTTAGGAGAGTGGAATCAGGGGTTAGCAAGCTAAATTGGTCGGAGCTTTGGTGAAGCAGCAGGTGACCTAGAAAAGATTTTCCCTAGGAAAAAATGTGATAACACACTGTCCCTGGATAATGATGACATTCTGTCTCTGTGCACTGTTAAGAAGCTTCAGAAATATTATGGGAAATGAGAAATGGATTTTTCACACAGCTGGTACCTTACTAAATAAATATACATTTCATACCTGTTTGGGTAATGAGGATTCAAAATGTATTCTCAGGTTACTGCCAGAGTATCTCTGTGAATCACAGACAGATTGTTTCCATTGTCTCATGCAAAAAATCTAGATGGACTCCCAGTTCAAGCTTGTGCCTGGCTAACAGCCCTCGTTGCAACCTGTCCCATTTTCTCACTTTAAAAATATGGGAAAAAATGAAAACTCTCATTACTATGAAAAATCACGAGTGCCAGACAATCTAATGTCAGAATCAGGGAGGAATTGACATTAATTATAGGCAGATGGAGCTGCATTAAGAAATACCAAGCCAAGGAGCCCTCCATGCCACACTTAGACTAGTTTCACAGAACAGAGAGGCAGTCAGAGCAGAGGCAGACGCAGAGCACCCTGTGTACCAGGATCCGGCCCACCAGATGAGGGGACGCTAACCTTCAGATACTACCAGGCTGTGAGGCAAGCACAGTGTGGACTCCTTACGCCATTCGCCATTCTTTACTTTCTGGAAGGGAATATGAGTCTGGGGGGAGGGAGGAACAGGCAGGATGTAGGGGCAGACACAGGATATAATGCAATTTGTAGTTCCACAAATAAAGAGCTGGATGTGTGAGTTGAGGGAAGTCCTCTGGTTACAGTTCCACCTTGGGAGTTCTCTGTGGTATGTGGGGTGTGTGTGTGTGTGTGTGTGTGTGTGTGTGTGTGTGTGTGCATGTACCCAACTGCAGTATTTAGGAGTCCTAAAGAATCAGGCAATTGGGAAAGAGGAAGACCTCCCTTGAATAAGGGACTTGGAACGGGCCTGGAGCTGTGCACATTGACCTGCCTCCAGATGCATCTCGGGAAAGAGTCTTATTTGTTCACTATACGGTAAACAGAAAGCAGGAACGAGAGTAATTCATTTGCCATGGCTGCTTCTAAACATCAAGTCTGAAAAGAAATCTGAATTTTTTTAAGAAAAAATAAAGAAGCCATAAATAATTCGGAACTGTAAAAGCATACTTTATACTAAGGAAAACGAAACAACATCTGGAAGGCTCAGAAGAAAAGGATATCTCTGAAAAAAATACCTCAGTGACTAGAAAAAGATATTTCAAGGAAATGTTTCAGTGTCACTCAAAGTTGTAGGAAGACATAAATAGGAACAGTGTCATAAGCAAAAGGGCAGGGAAGGTAAAGGAATGGGATGATCCGAAAGACTCAGGACGACAGAGGAGAGGTGCACCTAAAACAGCATTTGAGGCACCCACAGCCAGCAAAGGCACAGTTCACGATGCACCAAATCCAATCAACTCCAGCAAAGACAAATTTGAGAAGCCTCTCCAGAATGCCAAAGGAAGGGATAAAGAAGTGAAAACAATATGAGAGGAGATAGGAATGGAAGACAGGAAAGGGCATTTCTGGAAGAGAAACAAGAATAAATGGAAGAGAAGCAAAATCAAACCTATAATAGAAGAAACTCTCCTGATGCGATAAAAAAAAAGGGGGAAGACACTGTGTGCACATTCCCGGGGCTTAGCACTTACAAGCACTGTCATTAAGAAGAGACTTCACTCCCCACTTCCATCATCACATCTTGCCAAAGCATTTGTATTCATTCGCCCAACTAACACTTATTTTATTCTAACTATGTGCCAGACATTGCAATTGTAAAGGTTAAAGAAAGAGTCCCCACAGTTTTGGGCTGAACAAATTGTTTATTTATAATACCCAAAGTGACTTTAAATTTCTTCGCAAGAACAAGTATCAAAACATCGTGGAAAGACATCCGTAGTTTTAAGAGGATAGTGTGTGGCTCAGGGATTTCATATGCTGCCAAGTTACTTTTTATGTATAAAAGCAACAGTTTTAAAAACCATGAGGTTAATATTGATGCTCAAAAAAATACTTAAAGGTGTTTCACAACCAGTGGAGAGTTGGAACAGAATTAAAGGCCTAAGAGTAAAGAGTAAGAAGTAAGAGTAAAGAAGAGTAAAGAAGTCATGATATAGAAGTTGTGAAATTACTAAAATGCAGATGAGCAAAAATAATTGGTACATGTAGTTATAAATTGAAAATATCTCAAACATCATATTAGAAAAAGAATATATATAAATATCTATACCCATAAACCAAAATTTCTTTTTTTTTTAAGAAAGAAGGAGGGGAAAGTTTAAGAGAAGGAAGAGGAGGAAGAAAGGATCACAACAATTCTACTGGTCAAAAAATTTCCCAAGGAATTATTTAAGGATGAGTATAATGGTTTGTAAACAAGGTGTAATTTAAAATGTTATTTACAAAGTGAAAAAAAATTAAAATAAGAATAAGACAATAGTGGGTTTGTTTATATAAACAATAACTTATACCTATAATGAAATATAATAGAATAATGATGATAAAATCCATGTATAGGTAATAAAGTATAATATGTAGTCAAGTTAAAAAAACAAGTTATGACCCAATACTACAGTATAATTCTACTTTGGAAAAATATGCATATATTACATAAATAGAAAATAAAGTCTAGAAATCTCTGCAGTTAAATGTTAGCAGTTGTTATATCTAGATGACAAGATTTTGTATGTTTTTTATTTTCTTTTTTATGTTGGTATTTGGGGCTTCTCTGGATATTTTAGTCTTTCCACAAGTTACATATAAAAGATTTAAACAAGACTACGGGATACTTAGATTTTTCAAGGCTAGAGACAGGATTGCAGGGGGCCAGTATGAAAGACAAAATAATTGAAACAAATCAGGTGAGAGATGATGGTGGCCTAAATCCAGACAGTGGCAATGGGAATGCAAAAAAAGTGGGCAGACTCGAGTGATTCCAAGACAAGGAATTGATGGGGTAGGAGACAGTTAGATACAGGAGTGATACTGCAGATAATTACAGTGCCATATGCCAGCATCAGTGCAGATGGAAGTGTCTCAGGGCACTAGGAGATCAGTCTGGGAGGAGTTGGCAAGGCCGCTTAGAAGAAACCATGTCTCCCTGAGTTTTAAAGGATAAGGAAGAGTCAGCCAGGTGGAGAGGAGAGGAAGGCCATTTTAGCTTGAAGTGGGTGTCCCATTATTTGGCCTGCCTCACAGTGGCTTTTCCCAGCAAAATTGCAGAGTCACCAAATTTGAACATTTCTAAAGGGAGAGGAAAGCACTGTTCCCTCTGGAACCTGTGAGCACATTCAGTCAGAGAAAATCCTGGCTGTGGCCATCCTGGCTGTAGAAATCCCCAGACAATGCTGCCCAAGGCGAGGCTGCTTTGCAGAAAGGGGTTATTCTCTGTTAAGTGCCTCATTTACTTCTGAATGGAGAACTCCTGGGAATCCCGGTTCAGCCAAGCACAGCGCAGTTACTATTTTTAAGAAAATTTCATTTGACCCCAATTACTTAAAATAGCAGAGGGATGTCCCATTGTCCAGTAATAATCACCATTGCCTTCATTAGGACTAAGTCTCCTTTCCCCAAGGACCTGCTCCAAAATACCATCCAGCAGATGGGAGCTCCTATCGGAATGCAAAGAGTCATCACGTTGACAAGATCTCCCGGAGGATTCCAAGTGCCTAAGGATTTAAATAAAGCATCCTTTTATGTGCAGGATGAAGGGGGCACAAGATTTCTAAATAGCAAAAAGTGAAGATGAACTGTAATTATCTATCTTTAGCAGACATTTGAAATAGAAATAGGTCATTGGGATTTCCATTTCAAATCTTCATTGAAATTCTTTACTAAAAAATATTTCTTTTTCACTTGATTTATTCAAAATTTTTTTTAAGAGATGGGGTCTTACTATGTTGCCAGGCAAGACTCAAACTCCTGGGCTCAAGTTATCCTCCACATCAGCCTCCTGACTAGTTGGAACTACAAGCACATGCCACTGCACCCAGCTCAGCATTTTTTATCAGCTATAATTTGTAACAATAATAATGATAATAATCATAATAAAATAATATGAATGTTTGTTACTGTTTGTCAGGCCCTGTTATGACTACTTCTAATTTTATCTTTATAATAATCACTTGAAAAAGGTAATTCAATTTCTACAGATGTCAGAGAGAAAAATTATCCATCTGGTTGAACCAAAACACATCTACCTCCCACACTGAGTTGGTCTTTTATTTTTAAAAATATGTTGCTAACAAGAAAGGCAGTCAATCCATTATACTTTCACTTTGACCTTTTCATTCAAAATCACCCAAACCTGAATTACTAGCTGGTTTCTCCAGAAGTATAATTAACACTGACTTTCTTTTTATCACCTCTTATAACTAGATCTTGAAAAATGGTATAGCTAGCATAAAGAAAACCTTCTAAATAGTATACCCATATTGCTAGAGAAACAGATTCAGAAAAATAAACCTGAGAACTCTAGAGAAAGAATGCATGTTACGTAAGTTTTTCCCTAGAGTTTGGCAGCCTTTGTTCATAGCTGGATATGAACTTATGCATGTCTACCCATGAGCCCACACAATTTCACTTCCTGACATCTGTTCTCTCCTCCCTGGATCTGGAAGGTTTCTCCCTTCTGATAAAGTGTGAAACATTTGTGGGGATAAGGTAGGTTCAGAAAGGCAGAGAAAAATGACAGCCTGATTCATTAGATCTGAGGTGGTACCCAGGAAGTTGGGTTATTTTAATTCCCCCTTCAAAGTTATTCATACTCAGGTGGTTTGGGGATGACACTTTGAGAACCTCTGGAGGGGAACACTTGGTGGTATGCACATAGTGGTTAGGAACATGGTGTCATAGAGTCTGCGGTGAAATCCCAGCTCTGTGCCTAACCAGCTGGGTGAACGTGGCAAGTCAATTCACCATCTAAGCCTCAATTTCCTTGTTTTCTAAATGAGAGTGATAATATTCCAACAGTGCTTAGTGCAGTGTCTGGATTACAATGGTGAACAATAAATGGGAGCGATGATTATCATCATTGTATTATATGAAAAGTACAAAATAAGCAGGACCATAGTATGTAGCAAAGCCCTCATTTTATTGTACCGAAGTGATTAAACAAATCCCCAAATGTCTGTTGTCTGTGGGGTTAGATGAGGGAAATGTCTAATGATAACAGAGAGCAAAGTGTTACCAAGCTACTCAAATGGATGCTCCATTTAAATTTCCACTTGAAAAAGGAATAAAAAAGGAAAGGGCCCTCTAAATCCCTTCTAAGCACAAAAAAACAGTTCTCTGAACACTGCCAACTGCCAAAGGGTGACTACAGATACAACTTTCATAACCACTCCTGAAATCACTCGTATTCCAAGAAAAGGAAATACTCCTAAGACTAAAACTTAATAATTAAGATACTATAGCCATAAGGGACATCACAATGCATGTCAGAACACCCATAATAACACTTGCGGAGAATTTACTGTGTCCCATCAACTGCACCAAATCCTCTACTGAGATGAGATCATTCTATCTTAATAACCCTAGGAGATAAGTGTTGGTTTTATCTCCATCTAAAGTGAGGGTACTAGGGCAGAGAGACTGAGTAATCTACCCAGGCCGCACACCTTACCAAGAGCAGAACCAGGACTCACAGCCAAGTTAACAGATTCCAGAGCCTGTGCTCCTAAACACAGCCCTTACTCAGAACTGCCCATGTATTAATAGTCAAGACTATAGTGCAGTCCCCAGAATTTGAGCAAAATGTAGTGCAGAGACTGTTTTCTGCTTCATGCCAGCTGTTATCACCAGTTTGTTAGTAAAAAAAAATTGGATCGAGAGAATAAGAAGACAAGCCACAAACTGGGAAAAAAATCTTGGCAAAAGACACATCTGATAAAGGACTATTATTCAAAATATAGATAGAACTCTTAAGTTCAACAATAAGAAAACAAAGAACCCAATTAAAAAATAAGCAAAGACCTGAGAAGACAACTCACTAATGAAAATATACAGATGGCAAATAAACATATGAAAAGATGCTTCGCATCATATCTCATCAGGGAATACAAATGAAAACAACAATGAGCTACCTCTATACGTCTATTAGAATGGCCAAAATCCAGAACAATGACAACACCAAATGTTGGTGAGGATGCGGAGCAACAGGATTTCTATTCACTGCTGATGGGACTGTCACTTTGGAATACAGTTTGACAGTTTCTTACAAAATTAAATATACTCTTATAATATGAACCTACAATTGCTTTCTCCTTGGTATTTAGCCAAATTAATTGACAACTTATTACCACACAAAAACTGGCACATGAATGTTTACAGCAGTTTATTCATAATAGCCAAGACATGGAAGCAACCAAGGTGGCCTTCGGTAGGTGAATCGAGAAAGTGTGATACATCTAGACAATGGAATATTATTCAGTAGTAAAAAGAAATGAGCTATCAAGTCACGAAAATACATTGAGGAAATTTAAATGCATAATAGTTAGTGAAGGAAGCCAATCTGAAAGGCTGCTTATAACATTCTGGGAAAAACAAAACAATGGACACAGTAAAAAGATCAGTGGTTGTCAGGGGTTAGGGGGTGGGAGGGACGAATAGGTAGAACACAGAGAATTTTTAGAGCAGCGAAACTATTCTGTGTGATACTGTAATGGCGGATACATGTCATTATAATTTTTTTAAACCCATAGGATGCACAACACCAAGAGTGTTCATGATATAAACTATGGACTTTGGGTGATGCTGATATGTCCGTGTGGGTTCATCAAGTGTAACAAATGTTCCACTCTGCTGGGGGATGTTGACAGTGAGGGAGGCTGTATGTGTGGGGGGCAGAGGGCGTATGGGAACTCTCTGCACTTCTTACTCAATTTTTTATGCACCTAAAACTGCTCTAAAAATAAGGTCTATTTATTAATATAGAAAGGAAGTGTATTTGTCAATTACACCTCAATAAAGGAATAATTGGGGGGGATGGAGAGGCTAATTTCCAAACACAGGTGCAGCCTTTTTATAATTTGTTTATAAACAGTGATTTCCAGCAGGACAAGAATCATGTTTACCTTGTTTGTTTTTTAAATTTTATCTTATTTCAAAATATTAAGGGAGTACAAATGTTTTTGTTACATGTACACCTTGTATAATGCTTAAGTCAGGGCTTTCAGTGTGCCCCTCACGAGAATAGTGTTCATTGTATCCAATAGGTAAGTTTTTATTCCTCACCGCCCCCAACCCTCCACCTTCGTTGTTTCTAATGTCCTTTACATCTCTTTGTGTCCATGTTTAGCTCCCAGTTATTAGTGAGAACATGTGGTGTTTGTTTTCTCACTCCTGAGACACTTCACTTAGGATAATGGTCTCTACTTCCATCCAAATTGCTACAAAAGACATTATTTGTTCCTTTTTATGGTTGAGTAACACTCCATGGTGTCTGGTATACACACACACACACACACACACACACACACACACACACACACTACATTTTCTTTTTCCACTCATGAATTGATGGGTGCTTAGGTTAATTCCACATCTTTACACTTGTAAATTGTGCAGCAATAAACATCCAAAGGCAGGTGTCTTTTTGAAAAAAAAAAAAAAGACTTCTTTTCCTTTGAGTAGATACCCAGTAGTGGGATTGCTGTATCAAATGGTAAGTCTACATTTATTTCTTTGAGAAATCTCCACACTGTTTTCCATAGAGTTTGTACGAGTTTGCAGTCCCATCAACGTTGTATAAGGGTTCTTTTCTCTCTGCAGCCACACCAGAATCTATTGTTTTTTGACTCTTTGATAATGGCCATTTTGACAGGGGTAATGTTGTGTCATTGTGGTTTTAATTTGCATTTCTCTGATGAGTAGTGATGTTGAGAATTTTTTCATGTTTTTTGGCCCTTTGTGTATCTTCTTTTGAAAAACTTCTGTTCATGTTTTTTGCCCACTTTCTGATGGGGTTGTTGGTGTTTTTTTCTTGATGATTTGTTTGAGTTCTTTGTAGATTCTGGATATTAGCCCTTTATTGGATGTATGGTTTGCAAATATTTTCTCCCTCCATAGGTTGTTTATTTACTTCATTGATTATTTCCCTTGTTGTGTGAAGCTTTTTATTTTATTTAAGTCCCATTTATTTATTTTTGTTGCTGCTGTAATTGCCTCTGGGGCCTTAGTAATAAATTTTTTGCCTAGCTCGATATCCAGAGGAGTTTTTCCTATGTTTTTTCCTAGGATTTTTATGGTTTCATGACTTGCATTTAAGTCTTTTATCCATATTGAATTAATTTTTGTATATAGTGAGAGATAGGGATCCTGTTGCATTCTTCTGCACATGGCTATCAAATTTTCCCTGCAACATTTAATGAATAAGACTTCCTTTACCCAATGTATGGTGCTGTCTGCTTTGTTTCATATCAGTTGGTTTCAACTATATGGCTTTATTTCTGGGTTATTAATATATAGAAATGCTACTGATTTGTGTACATTGATTTTGAAACCTGAGACTTTGATGAATTTATTTATCAATTCAAGGACTTTTTTGGTGGAGTCTTTAGGCTTTTCTAGTATAAGGTCATGTCACTGGCAAACAGGGATACTTTGATCTCCTCTTTCCCAATTTGGATGCCCTTTATTTCTTTCTCTTACCTTATTTCTCTGGCTAGGACTTCCAGTATAATGTTGAATAGAAGTGGTGGCAGTCAGCACCCTCATTTTTTTCCAGTTCTTAGGGAGAATAGTTTCAACCCTTGTCCCTTCAGTATGATGTTGGCTGTGGGTTTGTCATATATGGCTTTTATTATTTTGAGGTATGTTCGTTTTATGCCTAGTTTATTGAGGATTTTTATCATGAAAGAGTGATGGATTTTATCAAATGATTTTGCTGCATCTATTGAGATTATCCTATGTTCTTTGCTTTTGCTTCTATTTATGTAGTGAATCACATTTATTGATTTGCATATGTTAACTGTCCTTGTATCCCTGGTATGAAATCCATCTGATCATGGTGAATTATCTTTTTGATATGCTGCTGAATTTGCTTTGCTAGTATTTTGTTGAGGATTTTTGCATATGTGTTCATAAGGGGTATTGGTCTGTAGTGTTTTTTGTTGTTGTTGTTGTTATGTCCTTTCCTGGTTTTGGTATCAAGGTGATATTGGCTTTATAGAAAGAGTTATGGAGGATTCCCTCCTGCTTAATATTATTGAATAATTTCTATAGGATAGGTACCAATTCTTCTTTGTAGGTCTGGTAGAATTTGGTTGTGAATTCATCTGATCTGGGGCTGTTTTTTGTGAGGGGGGGGATTTGTTATTACTCTTTCAATCTTGCTATTCATTATTGGTCTTTTCAGGATTTCTATTTCTTCCTGACTGAGTCTTGGGAGGTTATGTGTTTCCAGGAATTTACCCATTCCCTCTAGGTTTTCTAGTTTCTCTGTGTAGAGCTTTTTATAATATTCACAGATGATATTTTGTACTTCTGTGATATTAGTTATAATTTTTCTTTTTTCATTTCTGATTGAGCTTATTTGAGTCATTTCTCTTCTATTTCTTGTTAATCTGGCTGGTGGTCTATTGCTTTTGTTTACCTATTCAAAGAACTAACTTTTTGTTTCATTCAATTATTGTAGTGTTTTTTGGTGTCCATTTCATTCATCTCTGCTCTCAGCTTTTTTATTTCTTTTCTTCTGCTGGCTACAGTTTTGGTTTGTTTTTCTTTTTCTAGTTCCTTGAGATGTGACATTATGTTGTCAATTTGTGATTGTTCTGTCTCTTTGATGTAAGTATTCAAGAGTATAAACTTTCCCCTTAGCACTGTTTTTACTATATCCCATAGATTATGAAAGATTATGTCCCCATTTTCATTTAGTTTGAGGAATTTTTTGATGTCCATCTTAATTTCATCATTGATCCAAGGATTGTCCCACAGCAGATTATTTAATTTCCATGACTTTGTGTAGATTTGAGAGTTTCTCTTGGAATTGGTTTCTAGTTTTATTCCACTGTGGTGTGAGAAAATACATGGTATGATTTCAATTTTTCTGAATTTGCTGAGACTTGTTTCATGGCCTAAAATATGATTGATCTTGGAAAGTGTCCCATATGCTATTTATTCAGTAGTTTTTTGGTATAATGTTCCGTAAATGTCCATTAGAATCATTTGTTCTAGAGTCCCAGTTAAGTCCAGCATTACTTTATTGATTTTCTGCTTCAGTGATCTGCCCAGTTCTGTCAGTGGGTGTTGATGTTTACAGCAATTATGAAGCCATTGTTTATTTCTTTGTTTAGATCTAGTAGAATTTGTTTTATGAATCTGATGAGCCTGTGTTAAGTGCATATATATTTAGAATTGTTATGTCTTCTTATTGAATTGTTCCCTTTACCATTATATAATGACTATCTTTATCTTTTTTTTTACCATTGTTGATTTAAAGTCTATTTTATCTGATATGAGAATGGCTATATCTGCTCACTTTGTCTTTCCATTTGTGTGAAATATTTTTTTTTCATCCCTTTACCTTGAGTCTGTGTGAGTCCTTGTAAGTTAGATGGGTTTCTTGGAGGCAGCATATATTTGGGACATGTTTGTTCATCCATTTAGCTGGTCTGTGTTAGTATTAATATGTGGGATACTGTTATTTTCATCATTTTGGACAATAGCTTGCTGTTTTATTTTCTCTCTTATGTTATTGTTTTATCAGAGCTGTGAGTTTTAACTTCTGGGTGTTTTTTACACTGGTGAGTATCTATAGTGCTGTTCCATGTACAGTTCACTTTTGAGCATTTCCTGTAGGACAGGTCTAATAGTGACAAATTACCATAGTGTTTGCTTCTCTGGAAAATTCTTTATTTCTCCATCATTTATGAAGCTTATTTTTGCAGGATACAAAATTCTTTGTTGGCAGTTGGTCTGTCCAAGAAGACTAAGAACAGGGCCCCAATCCCTTCTGACTTGTAAGGTCTCCACTGAGAAGTTGGTGTTAACCTGATGGATTTTCCTTTGTAGGTTAGGTGTTGCTTTCATCTTGCAGCCTGTAGAATTTTTTTCTTTATTTTGACTTTTGCCAGGCTGATGACTATATGTCTTAGAGATTCCTATTTGACGTCAATCTTCCCAGTGTTTGATGATCATCTTGTATCTGTATATCTGAATCTCTGATGATACTAGGTAAGTTTTCCACAATAATTCCCTTGAATAGGTTTTCCATGCTTTTTGCTTTTTTTTCTTTCTCTTCCGAGATATCTATAATTCATATATTGGCTCTCTTCACATAGGCCTATATTTCTCTGAGTGCTTGTTCATTTTTCTTTATTCTTTTTTCTACATCTTTGACTGACTGAGTTAGTTTAAAAGCCTTATCTTCAAATTCTGAGATTCTTTCTTCTGTTTGGTCTAGCCTGTTGTTGATTCATGCTGTATTTTGAAATTCCCTAAATAACTCTTACATTTCTTTAATTTCAGTTATATCCTTCTTATATTGTCTATCTCTTTAATGACTTTTTCATTCTTTTATTCTTGTCCTGAAGTATTATTTTGACTTATTTGTGTTGGTTTTCAACTTTCTCTTCAATCCCATTCATTTTATTTGTCATCTGTATTCTGAATTCTATTTCTGACATGTCATCAATTTCCTTTTGGTTGAGTCCATTGCTGTGGATCTATTTTGATCCTTTGGGGATATCAAACTAGCTTGTTTTTTTCATGTTGCCAGAATTCTTTTGCTGGTTTCTTCTTATCTAAAACCTCTTCTCTCAACTCAGGGCAAGTAGATTTACCACATACCTGTTCACCTTTGGTAGGAACTCACCTAGTTAGTGAGAGCAAGGTAATGTCCCTAGATGGTGCTTTTGTGTCCTACTCTAGAAGACTGATCTGGCAGGAGAAGGGTGGATGCACTGAGAGCCTGTAATATTCTGTGTTGTCCTGTTCCCCTGTGATTGTCACAGTCCAAGCTAGTGCTGGATGATCTTTGTGCAGAATGGTGGGCTGTTCATCAGACTGCTGTTGAAAGTTGAGGTGGGGGTCTGGGCAAGTCCCTCTCCACAGAGGTTGGCATTGGAGGAGATTGTTCTGCCCAGATCTCCCCATGGAGGTGGCTGTGGCAGCTGGGTGAGACTATCTGAGCAGTGGTTGTAGGTTTTAGCGCTGCAGATGTTCACTCCACCCAGGTCCAGGTGCAATGGTGGAACATGGCTAGCATGTCTGTGGAGGAGCATTAAATCACAGGGGCAAGTCCCGCTAGGGGGTGAGTGGAACCACAAGAGTGGGAGCATAGGGCCAGGCAGCAGCACAGGAGTTGCAGAGGCCTCAGGGATCAGGCTGAGGGGCCTGGTGACAGTACAGGAGCTTTGAAAGGGGGAGCTGAAGGGTCACAAAGCAGTGGGGGAACTTCAGGGGCATGGCTGGGGGGCCAGGCAGCAGTGAAGTTGCTGCAGGTGTTCACTTTTTAAAAATTTATTTTGAAATGTAATAAATTCAAAGGAAGTTGCAAAAATAATAGAGGGGCTCACTGTATCTTTCATCCAGTTTCCCCCAGTGGATTTTGCAGAGCAATTTACATAACTCTAGTTCAATATCAAAACGAGGACATTGACATAGGTACAATGTGTGTTTTTAGCTCCATGCCATGTTATGACATGTGTAGGTTCATGTAGCACCACCACAGTATCTTGCTCCCTTTTGTCATATTCTTGTGACTCAGTGAACAAAGAAGTAAGCAAATGGTTGAGCAGATGACTGTATCCATGACATCAATAAGCAGCACATGGTTCTTCTGATTTGGGTGTGGGCTCAATCTCACAGATCATATTTATTTGTGTAAAGTCTTGAGTTGAGAGCTGTTTATAAATGCGTGGGGTGAGAGCATCCCCCATACTATTAAAGTACCCTGCTCTCCACTTCAGGTTGGCTAATTGAGCCTATGTGAGTATAATTGCCATCCTCCAAAACATTCTTATCAAAATAATATAACATAAAAAAATAGTAAAATAGATTAAAGATATATCCCTGATGATAGGAAAGAGTGCTAGCCATATGGAAAAAGAAAATGAGTCTTTCTTGCCAGATTCAGAACAGATGAGATGGAAAACCACCATGTGGAAGAAAAATACAAACCTATCTTTGTAGTGATTGGAAGGGATACCCATCAAGACTCCATTTTCAATCCCAGAACACAGAACACCAAGACCTAGAGATAAAAGGGGTTTCGGGTGTCAATTATGGAGGAATGCACCAGAACCTGTCATAGAGGAGGGGATCATAGCATCCTCCCGATCTATACTGGGCAAAGAAGGCATGCTGGAGGTGGGCTGGACTAGGCTTGGGGTATGGGAGTGGGGTGCATGCTGGAAGAACTAGTTCCTACCTGAGCCAGTGATACTAATTAGAGAGGTGTTCAGTGCCTCAGCCCCTGACAAAGCTCAAAAGCTCCAGTGGAATATATCCTCTTGCCTTAGTCTCTAAAAATAACTGAACTTTGATCTAGCCAAATGGAACTGGAAAAAATTCTCCCTCTTCTCTCTGCTCACCTGAGGTTTTTCAGGAACCCGTCTGAGCAATTGGAGGATGTTATCAGGAGTGATGTTATCTCAGGAGTGATATTATCTCTGAAGGAAATAATCTTATCCCCAAGTCTGGTATTATGAAAGACCTTCAGGCAAAAAACCTCTGCTGGGCTTGTGCACTGGTTTTCTTCTCACAGGAAACTGATGGGCATGAAGATGGTAGCGATTGACCTTGGTCTTTGTGCTTCCTCTCAGATAAGCTACAAATAGAGAACATAAAATGTCTTTAAATTCTCATTAGAGTCCATGTTTGTTTAGAAAGCATTTCTGCTTACCTTTTATATTTCTATTAAAGAGAAGAGAGAAACTTACTCCACAGCCTCCCAAGAGAAGAACAAAAGTTAGATTAGAATTCATAGCATACACACAGTTACTGAAATAAGGACATTAATAAGGGAGTCCAAACCCCTCCCATCTATTCTTTGCTAGAGCCATCACCCATTTCCCTGCTCCAAGGTTCAGCTCTGAGTAAAACCCTTCTGAGCCACTCTCAGGGAGCCTTATCAACTCAGAGTCCAGTACTGCTTGGGCTCCCCAAGAATCTCACCCTGGCCAAGGGTTGTTGCAGTGCAAGTGGTATCTGGAGACTGCTTAGTCTTATACTTGAGAAGGAATAAAGACAAGGGAAACCTCTTGATTGGTCTCTGTGTGTCTCTGTGTGTCCTGAAATTTAAATCTCCTTGTGAATAAAAAAAAGCAAACCATGTTCAATCCCAGACAGAAGTTATATCACTGAATTTTGCAAGATTTATAAGATCATGGAAAAATTGACCACCCTCTGGAAAGATAAGAAAAATAGAAAGATCAATGAACACATACAAAGAGTCTGCATCTAGGTGTCTTATCTATGGCTAGCAAAAGGAATTTATCTAATTCAATTCAATAGGAAAACAACATAAAATATCTAACTGAAAATATAAGTGAAATTATCACTTTGCAAATGATGTGACTAAGAAGAAAACACAAGATTGTTTTTAAAAACCCATTAGGCCTAATAAGAGATTTAATTAAAGAAGCTGATTATAAAACAAACAAATATAAAAAGCAATTAGCTTTTCTATATACTAGCAATAACCAATTAGAAAATATAATTTAAAAAAACAAAAGATTGAATTTTCAGCAGCAATCAAAATACAAAATGCATACAAATAAATTTTAAAATAATTGTGGTGACTTATATGAAGAATATTGTAGAAGTTATTGAGTGACATTTTAAAAATTTAGTAATTGAAAAACCATTCAATATTTCTTCTAAGGAAACAGAATTAATGGCCAGAAACAAATCAAATACACACAAGAATTTAGGACTTAAGAAAAGTACATGCGAAATGAATGGGGAAAAAAGATGTATGGAATAAATAGTGGCAGGACCATGTCTCTAACAGACTGATTCTCTCTTTTATGAACACACTTGACTCCATGCTGCCAGGGGACCTCTGTACTTGCTGTTTCCTCTTACCAGAACAATCTTCTCCCAAATCCTAGCTCTTGTCTCTGCTCAATGTTCCTCCAAAAGGTATCAGCAGCTTGGGGTCTTTGCAGTTCTGGGTCTTATCTTATCTATGGCTAGCAAATGTTGGGCACAGTTTTGCAGAGCATGCAAAGCAGGCAGACTCTAAACAGTTAAAAATCTGTTTTATAGGGCTATGTTTAAAACAATGGATGTATTAAAATTTGAGTGTGGTGCCAGCAGGCAGTTGCACTAATGGATCTCAGCATGCTGTGAAGAAGTCAGTAACCTAGGAGCCAATATACAGGGGCCATCTTTGGTTCATTTACATAATACACTCTCAGCCCCATTCTCAAGCTCCTCCCCCCCACTTCACATGTTTGAATAGCACCTATCACTGTGTGACGTTATAATCTATATTTATTTGGTTTTGTGTTTATTATCTGTTTTCCTCAATAGAATGTTAACTCTATGGAGGCAGGAACTGTGTTATCCTTGTTCATATTTCCCCAGTGCCAAAAAAAACAGAGTGTCTAAACAGAATGGGTATCTAAGAATCATTCACTGAAGAACACAAGAGAGGGAAAGAGGAAGGGAGGGAATGTACTAACACAGGTTAAATATTCCAATACAACCATGAAATTATTTTTAGAAAAAAATTTCAATAATTAGAGTAGGCAAAGATTGTTTCATAAGCATGACACCAAGGTAGAAATCATTAAGAAAACCAGCTGTCAGCTTAAGACTCAGGGGAAGTTGAGTTCAGTTGCAGCCTCACCCTCTGACATGGGGAAAACACATTGTTCTCACTGATTCATCATCCAGGCAATCAGCGAGAATTGCCAGGGTCACTTTTGGACTATTCTTTTTGCCATACCAGAGGTCCATGACACTTAAACTTAATTTTAATTTTACTGAAGCTGGATTTGACTCATCCATGCTTGAAGGGTAAGGTGCAGCACACATCGCTAACCTAGTGATGTTATGTAAGTGCTCAGAACACTTACATTAGCCCATGGTTGGGCAAAATCAGCCTCCAGCTGACCACTGCAGTCACATCTCAATTAGACTTCTTTTCATGTACTTATCACACATAGTCACACTCACTTACACAATGAGGCTGCTATTTTGTGAAAAGTAGTCACGAAAGGATACTAATTCCTAATGCTGGTGGCAGCCATAAAGAAATTGTTATTTCTTAGACAGAAAAGAGAGGTTCTGAGTATGTGACAAAGAAGAAAAGTATTAACACATCTAAAAGTTTGAATGTGAGCAAGTCCAGTATTTAGAAAGAATTAAAGGTGATCTGTGAAACCATTTAATGATTTACTGAACCAATTCAAAAATTCTTCATCAACTTGGAAATAAGATAAATAAATGATGAAATGGTGGTTAACTTAGAGTGTTAACAGGTGTCTGAAGCTTTACAAGAATCCATGCAGAGCAAAAGTACTGTCAAGTCTTTGGAACAGCATATTCTGCAAAATAAGAGTTAGTTGGAAATTTTAGAAATATTTTTCTTTGCAGAATTTAGATAATAAGACTTTGTGAAGAGAAGACTTTTCGTAATCACACCTGTATACAAATGTGGATGCTATAGGAATAATTAACATCATTCATCACTCTTGGTTAGTGTTACTATAGAGATGTGATGCAATATTGTGTGGTTATTCTCATGACAAAATATACTGTAATTGCTACCTAAATTATATTACTTTTGCATTTATATAATCATCATGGAAGTCACAAGTTTTTCAGTTATAATTTACTGCATTGTATGGAAAGAAATTGTGTGACATTCAAGAAAATGGAGTTCCACAACTGTTTTGAGATATTTCTCTTATGAATCCCACTGGCTACTTTGGCACTGCTGTAGGAAAAACTGAGAGGGGAAAGGGACAGGAGATGATACTGAGGAGATGGGGGCAAAACATACCAGGGGGTTGTCTTTAAAGTCATGCATAGGTGTTAGGGTCACGGGAGAGTCACAATCACGGGAGTGAAAGAATCAGATTGGAGTTCTACGAATATTTCCCTGGAAATGGTATAGAGGACAGATTGGGAAGGAACCAGACTGGAGGAGGCAAGTTGACAACTTGGAAGATGGGTTTAGTAGCCCTGAGATGATGAGGATCTAAAGTTAGCTTCAAATCCAGTGGTCCTCAACCCTGGCTGGGTATCACAGTTAGCTAGAGAGCTTTTGAAACTACAACTGTCTGAATATCATTCCAGATAAATTATGTCAGAATACCTGTGAATGACACTGAGGCATCAGTATTTTTTTAAAACCTCCAGGTAGTTCTGATGCAAGATGAGAATTGAGAATGCTATTCTAAACCAAGCAATGGCAATAAATGTGGATACTTCAAAAAGCCTTTAGGAGATAGAACTTCACGATGATTGTCTGATGGGAAGGGAGAAACAGGAAGGGTCCAACTTCAAGATATATGTCAATGACAGTTTGGAGGATAGGGTAGGAAATATCAAGACAAAAAATATGAAGGACCTTCTCAAAGTTGAACACTCTTCAAGTTTTGAATACATGCTAAGCTATGGTTTATTCAAAATCTAACATGCCTTAAAGCCTACAGACCTGGAGTGGCAATCAGCAAAGAAAACGTCTATTATCTGAAAAGTAATTCTTTGCTGTTTTTGGGAAAAGTATACCTTCTCAAAAGTCACAAGAAAAAATTGCTTGACTATAGATACCTGCTCTCAAGGAATACCTGGATATTGAAATAGCAATATCTTATTAAAAGGATTTTTCTCCTATTTGAGATTAGACCAATGATTTCCTTAACACTGAAGTGGAACAAGTCTCCTCAGAGGACAGGCTTTCTCAATAAAATGGTCTACACAGCCCAAAGTTTTATAATAATAACAGATGCTCTCCAAAGTATGTTGGGGTTATGTCCCAATAAACCCATAATAAGTTGTAAATATCACAAGTCGAAAATGCATCTGATACACTTAACCTACAGAACATCATAGCTCAGTTTAGCTTACCCTAAACACACGTGCTTGAACACTTACATTAGCCTAGAGTTGGGCAAAATCATCTAAAACAAAATCAATTTTATAATAAAGTGTCAAATATCTCATGTAATTTGCTGAATACTATACTGAATGTGAAAAAACAGAATGGTTGTTTGGGTACACAAAGGATAGTTGCTACTGGATGCATATTGCTTTCTCACCATCATAAAGTCAAAAAATCCTAAGTTGAACCATCATAAATCAGGAACCATCTGTATTAGATTTCAGTCTTCTTGAAAACCCATGTCTCCTGCTGGCTTTATCTGTTGCTTGCTTGCTCTCTGCCCATTTAATGGCTGTATTTTTTTTCTAAGATGGTGTTTCTCTCAGGCAGGATCTCTCCACAAGGGACCTCAGCAGCACTAGGCTCACATTGCCCTTAGAGCTGGTAACCATCACAATGGCCATGTGGTTGACTACTCTGATTGGCTAGGACTGGGTAATGAGTCCATCCTAGGTGGGGGGAATGGAGTCAACACCACCGAAAATATATGAATTAAGACCTAGTTGGGAGGAAGGATAATTGAGATTGTGTTATTAAAAGAAAAATATTTATAGGGTAGGCAATAACAATAGACAATGAGTGAAACCTCCGGGAGTCTTTGATTTTTCACTCCCCTGACCCACAAGAATGACCCATGGATTACTGTGTTCCCTCCCTGGTCTCCATGCATAGCCATGAGTGGAGACAGAGATGGCCATGATTCATGTGGAAACCCTGAAGGTTTCAGAGAAAAGACCACGCTGGAGGTCAAAGGTAAATGGAGGCCAACTTGTTATACCATTCATGGCAGGGCCATCCCGCCTGTTTCTTATCACGGAGCCCTGTTCCTTGCCTCTGTTGTGCTGGCTTCGATAAATGAATAAATGAGTGACTAAATATGAATGAACGAATAAATGAATATATATCTGGAAGACATCTGTTCCCTACATACCCCATGCCAGCCTTGCTCCTTTCCTCCAAAAAATAAATTGAGTGATTATTGGAATATAAGAGCTGAAAAAGTGAGAGCTATCTGTTCAAGATCCAGAGAAAACAGAATGGGGCTTATGAAAAGTAGTGCTTAATGAGTTAATTTCCAAAAGCCTGAAACAGAGTTTTAAAACGTTCATTTCTTTGAAATAGTAGTTAAGATTCTGATAATCTCCCCTGTGGAAGTCATCTAAAACTGCTGATAAAGCTTTTTGCAAAGAAATTTTCATCTCAGGGCTATTTATAACAGTAGAAAATTGTAAACAACTTAAATGTCCAACATTGAAAGAACAGTTAAATAACAGATGGTAAATCCACTCAAAGAATATTCTGTACCATTAAAACTAATGTTAATAGTAAATTTATAATAATATAGAAAAAACTCATAAAATGAATAAAAAGCAAGATAGAAAATTGCATACGCACTATAAACTCCAGCTATATAAAAAAGTGAAGGCTTACATTTTTAAAAAAATGGGAAGGATCACTCAAGAATGTAAATAAGTGCTGTTTTTGTGATGATAAAAGATGAAACATATGATCCCTTTCTCCCAACTTTCTGCTTTCCTCTGGTTTCCACATTTTGGCTAAGCATAACTGATGTCTAGAAGATGTCTTCTTCTTGGTTGACCTGCCAGCAGAATTTGATATAGCTGATCACTCCCTTCTCCATGAAAACTTTCTTAATCTTTCTTCCAGAGCACCACACTCACCTAGTTTTTCTCCTACCCCATTGGTCCCTACTTTCCCTTGTTTCTCTTCTTATCCCTGGCCTCTTAGTGTTGATGTCCAAGAATCTGGTCCACAGACCTTTACTATTCTCCAACCACACCCATTTCTTTAGTGATCTCATACAGCAGCAAGACTTTAAATATCCTTCATATGCCAATAACGCTCTCATTGGTATCACCAGACTAGCTCTTCCTCCTAAACTCTAAACTAGAATACGCAACCCTACTAGGCATCACCATAACAAGACATCTCAAATAATTCACCTCTAAAACTGAATTCCTGATCTTTCCCCAAACCTACTCCACTTCGATCCTTTACCATCTGCTATTAGTCTAGGTTTGGTCAAGAAATCAGAGTCACTCTAATTATTATGGGAATAAAGAAATTTAGTAGATAAATTGGTGTTTCCCCAAGTGTGAGCAGGGCTGGTAGAGTAAAGATCAAAAAGACAGTAGCCAGAAAGCCAAGGAAAGACCCGCAAAAGCTGGTGGTCCTCAAAGTTCTCTGGGGATCTGCAGTAATTTTCAAAGGCTCTAACAACGCTCCCACCAACTATCTCAGCTACAACAGCAAATCGGTTTCTTTCAGAAGCCTGAGAAGCTGATGTGAACCTCACAGCTGCCCATACATCTGCCCTCCACCGGCCTCCTGACAGTAATGGCCTCATGTCACTTTCGCTTTTAGAATCTCATGCTGATTCCTCTTTTTGTAAAACTTTAACCTGAAACCATATGGGGAAGAGGAATCTAGGAAATGGCCCTGGAGTCTCCTCTTCCATGCAAATTACTCTGCTAGAAGTGGAGGGAGAGATGCAAAGCTGGCAACTAACAATCCAGCACACTACTCAATTGATGGCAAGGCCATTCTTCTGGTTTCTCAGGCCAAAAATCTTAGAGGTATATTTTTCTTTCACACCCTACTTCCAATATATCAGGAAATTGAGTTGTCACAACCTTCAAATATATCCAGTACTGACCACTTCTACCAAGACACCCTGGTCCAAGCCATATCCTCCTGAATTCTTACAATGGCCTCTCACTTGGTATCCACACTTCTACCCTTGACACCTTTACGCCCAAACAATTTTTATCACAGCGTTCAGAGGATTCTTTCAAAACTTAAGTCAGATCATGTCATTCCTCTGCTCAAAACCCTTCAACGGCTTCCCATTTCACCCAGAGTCAAAATCTTACAATGTTCAATAAGGCTCCATATGAGCTTCCCTCCCCCATTGCCTCTCTGATCTGATCTTCTACAACTCTCTCTTTCTGTATAAGTTATCTATTCTACAATAATGCTATGTAACGAACTAATTTAAAACTCAGTTGCTTAAAATGGCAATCATTTATTTTTGTCCGTGACCTACAGGTCAGCTGAGGATGAGCTGGTCTAAGCTGGGCTTGGCTCCAGGCTCCAGGCTGTGATCCCAGTGTGTTCCATGTGAGTCTCATTTTGCTTGCAGGGAACTAACCCAGGGTGTGTTCCTCTCAAGGTAATGTAAGAAACACAAGAGAGCAAGTAGACCACAAACATATGTTCCAAGCATTTGCTTGCATCATGTCTTGGCTACCTACGTTTAATTAGCCAAAGGAAATCCTATGGCCGAGTCCAACATCAATGGGGCAGGGAAATTTGTTCTACCTAAAATCTTATGCATATGAACCCAGGGATGCATAAAGAAGTGGAAACAATAATGCAATGTACCACATCCTGCAGTGAACTCCATTCAGCAACATAAGCTATTGTTTGACTAAACCAGGTACTCTCTTGGTTTAGGGCATTTGCACTGGCTGTTCCCTCTACCCACAATGTTTCCCCCGTGAGAACGTGTGATACCCACATGTCAACTCCCTCAATCTCCTTCAAATCTTTGCTCTAGTTTCACCATTTCCTTGACCATTTTATGTAAAATTTTAACCTGCCCTTCCACACCCTGGCTCTCTAGATTTATCTTACCCAACTTCCCTTTTATTCTCTACAGTACTTACAACTTCTAATAAACTACATGATTTCTATATTTACTATGAATTTTACTTATGGTATGTCTTCCTTCACGAGGACAGAGATCTTTGTGCATCACAAAGTCTTGAAACACTATATGGCACATAGTAAGTGCTCAATAAAAATTCATTGAATGAATAAATAAAGGAACATCCAAAAGAACACTGAGCTGCACTTTGGCTTGATATTAAGGCTCCAGGTGTGGTCACATCGCCAGAATTTAGGCTTCTTCACTGCAAGCTTATGCCAGCAACTGAGGCCAAGGAAGAATTGATACTTTCTCACCATGGTGAAAATTACTTCACAGCAAGGAGCATCTGATTGGTTGGCATATGCCTTCCCAGAGAAAATCTCCCCTCCCCTCTTGAGGCTGCAGTGCTGGCGAAAGATCTCTCTGACTATCACACCAACAAGAGGAGGTTACAGAACCACAACAAGGGGTCAGAGAACTATGACTAACACTTTAGCATCCACCCACTGAGATGCTCCAACTCTGCAGCAGCCAAGCTCCCACAGACAGCCCTGTGAATCAGGAAAGTCATCAATCTTCCATCCTACTTTTTTCCTCCTTAGAGCCTACTGTCCTGTAACCCTCTCAGGGCCATGACTATACCACCAGGTCAAAACTTCCCAACCCAACTCCTCTGCTTCCCCTTGCACCACCAATTCCATGAAGATATTCCTGTCTCTCGATGCCACCTGAGTGACAGGTACTAGTGAAGAAAACTCTGCTAGATTCATTTCCCAACCAACCATGTGGAAAATAAGAAATGACATCTTATTTTGTTCTTTATGAAGTCCACCAGGAAGACACAATGGAGAGCTTCCATTCCTCTGACAGTGAGGGCCTTTCAACCTTCTTTTGATTGAACTCAGTTACCTAAAACATGGAGCCATGAAGTACAGGTACTTGGATAGAAGTGCAGGTACTCAGGACTTGTATTGTCTCTTGGCCCACGAAGATCATGAATTTGTGTTTTTCGTCCCTGTTCTGTTGCCCTTCACTAGCTTTGTGACATTGGGCAAAATCATTTAACGATACTGAATCTCAATTTCCTCATCCTCAAAGTAAGAATAATAAGGCTGAAAAGAAATTTTAGAAACAAACAAAAAAAACCCCACAGTTTTGCCATCTTAACAGTAGCTTGTTTATGCCAGCAGCAAAGAAGTCTGGAGAGTGAGTGGCGATGAAATCATGAAAGGTGTTTTCCACAGCTTGTTGAGAATTGAATATGTTTCCTTGAAAACAGTGGTACAAAGCCTGGAAGAAGTGGTAGTCAGTTGGGGCAAGGTCTGATGAATACAGTGGATGACAGAGAGTTTCCAAGTCCAGCTGCTGCAGTTTGAGCAGCGTTGTTTGGGCAACATGTGCTCAAGCGTTGTCTTGCAAGAGGATTGGCCTATCATTATTGACCAATCGCAGCTGCTTAATTGTAAGCATCCTCATCATTTCCTCCAATCGGTTGCAGTAGACATCCGCTGTAATCAACTGACCAGGTCTCATGAAGCTGTAATGGATAATACCAGCGCTGGACCCCCAAACAGACACCAGTAGCTTTTTTTTTGATGAATATTTGGTTTTTGACTGTGTTTTGGCACTTCATCTTTATCCAACCATTGTGCCAAACACTGCTATTGTCAAAAAGAATCCATTTTTCATCACACATAACAATATGATGTAGAAATGGTTCACCTTTATGCCGTGACAGCATAAAAAGTATTTCTCTTCTGACTCTTGTTTGATTCATGTGGTACCCATCTATCCAGCTTCTTTACCTTGCCGATTTGTTTCAAATGGCCCAATATTTTTGGAATAGTAACATCAAACCTTGCTGCTAATTCACACATAGGTTGAGATGGATTCACTTCCACTACAGTTTTCAGCTCATCATTATCCACCTTGGTCTCAGGTCACCCACGTGACTCCTTTTCAATATTAAAATTACCAGAACGGAGCTTCTCAAACCATCGACGTACTGTGTGTTCATTAGCCACATCCTTCCCAAACACTTTGTTGGTATTTCAAGCTGTCTGTGCTGAACTGGTTCCATGATGGAACTCGTATGCGAAAATAACATACGTTTTTGACTTATCCATGATTTCGTAAAAATTGCTCTTAAAAAAAATTTGGAAGATAATCACAAGCCAAAACATGAGTTTGAAAGACTGAGGATGTGCCTTCACAATAAAAATAAAACAAGTGTCAAAATGAAATGTCAGAGATAGCAACTGTCAAACTTAGCACTTAAGGAAATAAGACATTTCATACTTAATAACCTATACATAATACAAATATCTGTTTATGTGTTTGTCTCACACACAACACTGAATTTCCTGTCTGCAGATACTGTTTTGTACTCATCTTTGTCCTTTTTTCTCCTTACTCAGATTAAATTCCATACTCATTTTTAATTAATCTCTTACTTCTTCAACTCCCTTGCATTTGCCTCTTTTTATCATATTGCTTGGCAAAAAAACAACCCTGGAAAAATCCCACACTCCATCTCTTTGAACCTGCACCCACATAGATGAACAAGGCAGGGAAAAAACATACACACACACTCTTTTGACACTCCTTACTTTCATAACCTAGAAATCAAATAAGTCATGAATCTGCCCAGCAACAACATGCCCGTTCCCCTACGGTTCATTGAATTCTCCAATTAAATGTCATATATTTACCAAAGATTGTAATTAGAATTTTGAAAATATTTGCAATTTTCATATGACCTTGTGATAAGAAAGCAGTATTTCATCTTACATCTCCCACTCTCCTAACCTCTTTCTTATCTTCTCTCTCCTCCGACCTCCAGCACCTCCTCTCTCATCCTCTCTCCCACCAGATGACTCTACTGACAAAGCTGAAGCAACAGAAGGGAGCTGCTTTGTTCCCCTGCTGCCCTATACCTTTCTGCCAATACCCACATTCATGTTCCCTGCCTTTGCACCTTGAAGTCATGAGTAAATTCTCCATGCTTCAAGTCTTTTTGTGTTTTAGACACCAACACTTCTTACCTACTTCAGATCATTGCTCCAAAAATCTTCCCCACCTCGATTAAGCTTTCCCTTTCTGCTGTTTATTAACCATCAACATTTTAGCATGCTGTTCTTTCTCAAACACTTAAAATAATCTTATTCATCCCCCTTCTCCCTCTAGCCATGACTCCATTTCTTTACAACCCTTTACAGAAAAACTTCTTGCAGTCATTGTCCATACTCATTGTAACCAATTCCTCTTCTCCCATTCCCACTCAAATTGTTCAGTCAGGATTTTTTCAGTAAAGCTGCTTTGGTTTAAGTCCCCTCCACCCATAACCTTCATATTCTAAACCTAAGTGTTATTTACCAAGCTTCCATTTACTTGAACGGACAATAGTATTGGACACAACTGACTACTCCGTCTTCCTGAAAACATTTTATTCTTGGCTCCTTGCCACCAAACTCTTCCGGTTTTGCTTCAATCCTTCAGACCACTTCTTCTCAGTCTCTTTTATTGTTTCTTCTCCTATCTCTCACCTGATATTAATGGAGGCCCTAACCCTGAGATCAACAGTTAGATCTTCCTTTGTACTTAGGGGCATTATCCTGTCTCATGGCTTTTAAAGAATCTCTATGCAGATCCAGAAGTTTTCTTTTGACCTTAAGTTTCCTCAACCCAATACATACTATGTTTATTGTCTATACTCCACCACTGGAATGGAAACTCCATCAGAGGAAGTTTATCATCTATTTTGTTCACTACACCTAGGAGAGTGGCTGGAACATGGTGACATTTAATAAATACCTTTTGAATGAATGGATGAATAAATAAATGTGAAACTAGAGCATTAAGATTGTCCAGATGAATTGGTGGAAGGCTAGGAGGGAGAATTTTTGGAAGCATAAGGAATCTAAATCAAATGAAAGCATCTTGAATAAGAAATTCATAAGATGTTACTATTTTTTATACTGTACTATCTTCACAGAATGAATTAGTCATGTTACTTTTTTACTATTCTCTAGAAGAGTTTGTAAAGACCAGAATAAGGAGTTCTTTCAATGCCTGGTAGAATTCTCAGGTAAAACAAGCTGGTCCTGGTGTTTTCTTTCTGGGAAGATTTTACGCTAACTGATTCCATTTCTTCCATTGTTGTTACAAAACAATCAGGTTTTTCTATTTCTTCTTGAATAATTTTTGGCAAGTTAATTTTTTAAGAATGTATGCCTTTTATGCAAGCATTTGATTTATTGACATAAATGTATTAATAGTGTTACCTTTTCTATCTCTGATGCACCTATAGTTAAATGTCTGCTTTTTAAACCAACTAGTTTGTTTTTGGCTTCTTTTTTTCTTGTAATCTGTATCACAAATACTTTGTCGTCTTGTTTTGTTGATCCTATTTATTATATCTTGGATTTTTATTTGTCCCCTGCTTTTACCTTCTTCATCTCCTTCCTTCTGATTTAAATTGACTTATATGCTATTGGATTTTTTTCTAATGTCTTCCCATTTTAACTGAAAGTAAAATTCACATAATATAAAATTCACCATATTAACCAAGTGTACAATTCAGTGGCTTTTAGTACATTTGCAATGTGGCCGACTATCAAATCTATCTAGCTCTAAAACACAAAAGAAACTCAAAAGGAAACCTCATACCCATTAAGCAATCACTCATTCTCCCACTCCATCCAGCCCCTAGCAACCATGAATTTGTTTTCTGTCTGTATGCATTTGCCTATTATGGATATTGCATATAAATGGAATCATGCAATATGTGGCTTTTTATATCTGGCTTCATCACTTAGCATCATGTTTTTGAAGTCCATCCATGTCGTAGCATGTATCAGTTACTTCATTTCTTTTTTAAGGTTGAACAACATTCCATTTTTATATACTACATATTATTTATCAGTTCATCCACAGATAGACATTAGGGTTGTTCCCACCTTTTTGCTATTGCGAATAATGTTGCTATGAATAATAAGACATAAATATTTGTTTGAAACCTTTTTTCAGTTCTTTTGGGTATATATGTAGGAGTGGAATTGTTGGGTCATATAGTAATTCTATGTTTAAGTTTTTAAGAAAATGCCAAATTGTTTTTCACAATGGTTGCATCATTTTTCATTCCCATCAGAAATATGCAAGAGTTCTAATGTCTCCATATCATTGCCAACACTTGTTATTTTCCTTTTTATTACTGTAATCATTCTAGGGCATATGAAATTATATCTCTATCATTTTAATTTGCATTTCCTAATAACTAACGACATTGAACACTTTTCATGTGCTTCTTAACCATTTGTATATCATCTTTGGAGAAATGTCTAAGTCCTTTGTCCCAATTTTTAGTTGGGTTGTTTGTCTTTGCATTGAATATTAAAAGTTCTTTATGTATTCGGCATAGTAGACTCTAATCATATATATGATTTGAAAACATTTTCTCCCATTCTATAGCCTGACTTTTAATTTTCCTTATAGTATTCTATGCTGCACACAGTTTTTAGTTTAAACGAAATTCAATTTGCCTATTTTTTTCCTTTATTGCTCGTGTTTTGGTGTTATATCCAAAAAGCTTTGCCAAACCCAAGATTATGACAATTTACCCCTATGTTCTCTTCTAAGAGTTTTAGAGTCTTAACTCTTATATTTAGGTATCTGAGATGTTTTTAGTTAATGTCTGTATATGGCGTGAGGCAGGGGTTCAACTTCATTCTTTCACATATAGATATTCAGTTGTTCCAGCACTACTTATTGAAGAGTATATTCTTTCTTCATTCAATGATGTTGATATTCTTGTCAAAAGCCAATTAACTATAGATGTTTGGGTTTATTTTAGACTCTCAATTCTATTCCATTGTTCTATATGTCTGTCCTTATGCCAGCAGCACATTGTTTTGATTACTGTAACTTTATAGTAAGTTTTGAAATCAGGAAGTGTGTCCTTCAACCTTTTTTTTCTCTTTTAAGGTTATTTTGGCTATTCAGGGTCCCTAGCAATTCTATATGAATTTTAGGATTGATTTTTCTGTTTCTGAAAAAAAAGGCCATTGGGATTTTTGACAAGGTTGACATTTAATCTGTTAATCAATTTGGAGAGTATTGTCTTCTTAATAATATTATATCTTTCCCATTCATAAACACAGAATGTCTTCCCATTTATTTATGTCTTTATTAATTTTACTCAGCAATGTGTGGTAGTTTTCAGCATGCAAGTCTTGCACCTCCTTGGTTAAGTTCATTATGATGCTATTGTAAATAATTATTTTCTTAATTTTATGTTTGGATTGATTGTTCATTGCTAGTATGTAGAAATACATCTGGTTTTGTGTATTGATCTTATATCCTGCAATTTTGCCAAACTTATTTATTAGATCTGATAGATTTTTGTGGATTCTTTAGGATTTTCTATATATAAGATGATATCATCTGTGAATAGATCATTTGCCTCCTCCTTTCCAATTTGGATGGCTTTTGTTTACTTTTTCTAGCCTAATTCTTCTGACTAGAGCCTCCAGTACAATATTGAATAGAAGTTGTGAAAGTGGGCATCCTTGTCTTTTTCCTGATATCAGGAGATATCCTTTCATCATTGAATATACATTAGCTGTGGATTTTTCATAAAAATGCTCCTTCTTATGTTAAGGAAGTTTCCTTCTATTCCTAGTTTGTTGAGTGATTTTTATCATGAGAATGTATTGGCTTTTTGTCAAATACTTTCCTGTATCAATAGAGGTGATTATGTGATTTTACTCCCCCTTCATGCCATTTATATGGTATGTTACATGGATTGATTTCCAAATGTTGAACACTCTTGCATTCCTGGGATTAATCCCATTGGTCATGGATGTAATTCCTTAAATATGCTGCTGGATTTTGTTGACTATGTTTTTTTTTTTTTTTTTTTTGAAGATTTTTGCCGCTTTATTCTAAGGGATATTTGTCTATGGCTTTATTTACTGAGCGATGTTTTGTCTGGCTTTGGGATCCAGATAATGCTGACCTCATAGAATAAAATAGGAAGTATTCACTCCTCTTTCACTTCTTGGAAGATTTTGAAAAGTATTAGTGTTAATTCTTCTTTAAATGTTTGGTTTGGTAATGTTCACTAGAGGAGTCACCTGGTCCTAGGCTCTTCCTTGTGTTTAGAGGTTTTTTATTTCTGATTCAGTCTCTTTATTTTTATAGACCTAGTCATATTTTCTATTTGGCCTTAAGTTAGTTTTTGGCAGTTTGTGAGTTTCTAGGAATTTACCCATTTCATCTAAATTATCTAACTGGTTGATATGCAGTTGTTCATAGTTTTCCTTTACAATCCTTCTTATTTATGTAATATCTGTAGTAATGCCCTCATTTTCATTTCTTATGTTAGTAACTTGAGTCTGCTCTCTTCTTTCTTAGTTGGTCTAGCTAAATGTTTGTAAATCTTGTTGGTTTTTTTGAAGAAACAACTTTTGATTTTGTTGATTCTATTAGTTTTTTATTCTCTATTTAATGTAACTCTGCTCTAATTTTTATTACTTTCTTCTTTCTCCAGCTTTGAGTTTAGCTTGCTCTTCTTTTTTTCAAGAATTTTTAAATTTATGTTATTGATTGAGGATCTTTCTCTTTTTATAATGTAGGCATTTAAAGCTATAAATCTTTGTCCACATACAGTTCTTATTTCATCCTATTTAAAAATGTGTTTTGAGGTTGCGTTTTTGTTTTCATTAACCTCAAAGTATTTTTAAATGTGCCTGTGATTTCTTCTTGATCCATTGTTTACTTAAGAATGTGTTAATTTTCACATATTTGTGAATTTTCCAGTGTTCCTTCTGTCCTTGGCTTCTAGCTTCATTGCATAATGGTTGAATAAGATACTTTGTAAAATTTTAATTATTTAAATTTATCGAGACTTGTTTTGTGACCTAACCTATGGTGTATTCTAAACAATGTTTCATGTGCACTTGAGAAAAATGTGTATTCTACTCTTGTAGAGTGGAGCGTTATATAGAAGTATGTTAGTTCAGTTGGTCTACAATGTTGCTTAGGTCTGCTATTTTCTCATTGACCTGTGTAGATGTTATAGTCATTATTGAAAGTAGATATTTAAGTCTCCAACTATTATTATAAAACTGTCTGTTTTCTCTTCAAGTCCATTAATTTACTTCATATATTTTGGAGCTTTTTGGGGTGCATATATGTATATAATTGTTATATCTTCTTGATGAATTCACCTTTTATCATCTTATAATGTCCTTTTTTGTCTCTTTTTACAATATTTGTGTTAAACTGTATTTTGTCTAATGTTAGTACCAACTCTCTTTTGGTTACTGTTTGCTTGGGATTTTTTTCATCCTTTTAGTTTTATCCTATTTGTGTCTGTGAATATAAAGTGAGTCTTTTTTAAGCAGCATATAGTTGGAAATAATTTTTAGCCATTCTGATAATCTTTGCCTTTTAATTGGAGGATTTAATCTATTTACATTTAAAGTGATTACTGATAAGAAAAGACTTACTTCTGCTACTTTGTTATTTGTTTTCTATGTTTACAGTTCTTTTTCCTCAGTTCCTCTATTACTGTATCTTTTTGTAAATAATTGATTTTTTTCCTAGTGTACAGTTTTTATTCCTTTTTTATTTTTTTTCTGTATGTTTTTTGGGATATTTTTCCCCAGTGATTACCCTAGATATCTTAACATTCTAACAATCAAAGTTTAAATTAATAGCAACTTAGTTTCAATTGTATGAAAAAAAACTTTGCTTCTTTATAGCTCTGCCAGCTTTTATGTTGTTATTGTCACAAATTACATCTTTATACATTTTGTGCCCATTAACATATATAAATAATTATTTTACAAATTTTAATCATACTGGAAATAAAAGAGGGAGTTACAAATCAAAAATGCAATAATACTGGCTTTTATATTTACCTATGTAGCTAAGTTTACTGCTGTTCTTTATTTCTTCATGTGGCTTTAAGTTACTGTCTAGTAGTCTTTCATTTCCTGATGGACTCCCTATAGCATTTCTTCTAAGGCCTATATACTAGAGAGATATTCCCTCATTTTTCATTTGTTAAAATATCTCAGTTCCTCTTCATTTTTAAAAGGCAATATTACTGAGTATAGAATTCCTGGTTAACAGGATTTTTTTTTTCTTTCATCACTTTAAATATGTTATCCCATTGCCTTCTATACTACATGGTTTCTTTTTCTTTCTTTTTTTTTTTTTAATAGAGGTGGGGTCTCGCTTTTTCTCAGGCTGGTCTCAAACTCCTGAGCTCAAGTGATCCTCCCACTTTGGCATCCCAGAGTGCTAGGACTGAAGGCATGAGCCACCACACCCAACCCTATACTACATGGTTTCTGAAGAGAAACCTTCTGTTAATCTTATGGAAGATCCTCTATACATGACAAGTTATTTTTTTTTTATTGCTTTCAAGATTCTCTCTGCCTTTTATCTTTCAAAAATTTAGCTATAATGTGTCTTGTTGTGGATATCTATAAGCTTATCGTACTCGGAGTTCATTTTACTTCTTGCATATGTGTAGACTCATGTTTTCTTCAAATTTGGGAAAGTTGCGGTCATTATCTCTTCAGATATTTCTTCTTCCTCTTTCTTTCTCTCCCCATCTCTTTGAGATACCCAGAGGTGAAAGATCAGGGTTTTCTCATGCCTTTTTTAGGAATTTGTCTAGTCCCTAGCATTCATTTAAACTTTTTGGTTCACCTGTACACATTGGTGTGTTTAAAAATTGTTATTCCCCAACATATATTCTTTCCCAACCTCATTCTTTCTAAGCTTTTCAATCTATTGTTTGTCATGACTATTATTCCTTGCTCCAGGAAGCTGTGGCCAATACTTTTGCTTTTAAATATTTTCAATAAATGCTGCTCAGAATATAGCCCTGGCGACACTCCAAGTCAGATGACACAACGGCACAGTTTGCACCATTCCTTCAGGAAGTTGCCAGACACATCGAAACATACAACCACAACTCTTTGAGAATAAAGTCACATTGCCCACCTGTGGCACTAGCAAACTGTGCCAGTAGTGTGCATGCTGTGTCTCCATGGCCACCACTGATCTGGAGAGGATGGGTGTCAAGTGGGCAACTTGGCCATAATAATTTTTTACCACAATGCAGCTGCTTCTTTCTTCATTAAGCTTTCCCCTGGTTGATAGATTTTTACCACGTTCTCCAGTTCTATGAAAGTTAATTCTGCTAGTTTTTGCCAGATTAGTAGTTGCTGGGGGGATGGAGCCCTGGAATTCTCTACTCTACCATTTTCAGTAAAATAACTTCCATCTTTTTTCTTAACTTACGTTAGATGCTTAGATAATTTATTTTCACAGTTTCTTCTTCTCTAATATAAGCATTTAGGGGCCATAATTTTTTCTTAAGAATTCTTTAGTTTCATCTCACAAGTTCTAATGTGTTATTTTCATTACCATCTCATTATGATTATTTAATCTCTAATTTTTATTGTGATTTCTTTGTTGACAAATTTTTATTTAGAAATGTTTTTAATTTTTGAAAGTTTCAGACTTGTCTAGTTATATTTATGTTATTGTTTTCTACCTTAATTGCCTATATGTTTTAGATTTTTTTAAAATTGAATGAAACGACATATGGTTTAATACATAATAATTTGATAATGTTTTATGTGCCCTTGAAAATATGGGTTCTCTAAAATTGAGAAGTATTCTTTTATATATTCACATAAGGTCAATTTTGTTTACCATGTCGTTCAAATATCCTGTATTCTTATGATTTTTTTATCTACTTGATCTGTAAATAAAAGAGGTTGCCAAAATCTGAAGTTATGATGATGGATCTGTTAACTTCTCTTTGTAGTTCCATTAATTTTTCACTTTATTTAATCTAATAGGTTTAGAGTTGCTACATTTTCCTCATGAATTGAACTTGTAATCAATATACAGTAACTCTCTTTATCTCTAGTAATGCTCTTAGCTTTAAAGATTTTATCTTATATTGATGTAGCTATAGAATCTTTCTTTTAGTTAATACTCACCTGGTATATCCTTTTATTTTTTATTTTAACATTTGATATTTTTGTTTTATGTGCTTTTTTTTCCTGAAAGCAAATTTTTATGAACCTTGCCCTGTGCTCCTGTATCCAGTAGACCACCTTCTATAAAGGTAGCAGTGGTCCTCAGGATAAAAGGGGCAAAGAGGGACAGGAAATGGGAAGGATCCCCCATGCTATCACCTGGCAAGGATTCAAAAGACATTCATTGACCTGTCAAAGTGAATTTAGATGGCTGGCATTCCTCCTAGTGCTGGCCTTGGACCCAGATGAAGTCTCCCCATGTCTTCTTTATGATTGAAACTCCAGGTATCCCATTGGGAAACTCTGATCCCCAAGACCTTCTGTTCATGCTGAATATTCAATCCAGTTTGTGATTCAAAGCAACTTCCATCATTTCGATGAAACTATTTCCTCATCCTAAATCTGTGGCATTGTCTGACATAAGTATGGGATATTTAAAAATAGGACCTTGTCAGGTTTCCTGTACCTGAGTGCAGTTGGCCCTCTATATCCATGGATTCCACATCCATGGATTCTAACATCTGTAGAGTGAAAGTATTGGGGGAAAAAATGCTTTTGTATTGAACATATACAGACTTTTTTTGTTGCTATTCCACGAACGATATAATATGACAACTATGTACACAGCACTTGCATTGTATTAGGTATTGTAAGTAATCTAGAGACAACATAAAGTATATGAGAGGATGTGTGTAGGTTATATGCAAAAACTATACTATTTCATTTCAGGGACTTAAACATCTGTGAATTTTGGTAGAAGGTCCTGGAACCAATCACTATAGATACTAAGAGACAATTATATTGTCATTGTCATTGATTATAGAAAATTTCTAGCCCTTACCTCAGCGCCTCTTTCCCATTGTCTTAATTATCTCCTCCTGTAATTCCAGTGAGATTTTTTGTTGGGATTTCGCATCTTATTCACTATGCTCTTAACTTCTTTTTGATCTACCTCTTTGTCTCTCTATGTTGCCTTCCAAGTAATTTTTTTGGTCCAATTTTCAAGTTTACCATTCCTCTTTTTACATGGAACAAAAAGATATAAATTAAGAATGAAGGTGATTGCCAAGAAGAAAGTCAGACACTTGCCCTTAAACTTCAATTACTCTTCTACTCCCTCTGGATTTGATCTGAGGGTTACAAAGCAGAGAAATGAAGAAAAATTATGTAATAAAGTTGTAATCTCAATGAACATGTCAATTAGGATTTTGGAACCATGGCCTTTGGAAAACTGGACTGGATAAACATGAATATCTGCATATTCACAGAAATCAGATGTACAAAAAAATATTTCATATATTGGAAATATCAGATAAACAATATTATTTAATATTTTTAAATATATACTTAAACATAAGCAGAAAATTTTTGATTAGATTAAAAAGTGATTCTCTACTTGATCAGACATATTGAAACAAAACCAACAGTCTAGATGCAAGGGAGGGAGAAACTAACTGCTCCATCTACCCATCTCGCTGGTCTCCAAACCCCTCTGGGGTATCTCAGCCAATCCCTCTCTCCTTCCAGTTCTGTTCCTCAACCTCTTCCTGTGGAGTCTCCTATAGGTTCTGGCACCCTTCCTTCAGACCCTCATCTGATCTATGTTTGTCTGTCTGGTTTTTTTTGTTGTTGTTGTTGTTTTGTTTGTTTTTTTTTCTCTTTCATCTAAAACTTCTTCTTACAGAGATGCTCTGGCTGGTGGTGTCTCTGGTCCACCATCTAGCTCTGCTTCATGATAAATGTTCTATTTTATTAGCAGTAATTGTTGTTATTCTCTTATTTTGCCTACTTTATGACTTAAACTTTATCATTGGTATGTATGTATAAGAGAATGTATGTGTAAAGTTCAGTACTATCCATGGTTTCAGGCATCCACTGGGGTCTTGGAACATGGATGGGGGGTATTACTGTAATATTTTTGCTTCCTAATGTGTTTCTCCCCCTCCCCACCCCTGCCTTAACAATCCCATCACTACATGATCCTCCTTTTGGACAACTGTATCAGGAGATTTTTGCTGCCACAATGCAGGTTAATTAGGAAACATAAAAAAAAAAATAAAATAATCTACTACTTGGTTTTGAGTTTCAAGTGATTTGTAAGAAAAAATGAAAAGCCAGGCTATTTGGATCCAAGAATGGGAAAGGGTAAAGTGCGTGTGGGGAGAAAACAAGAGCTTGGACACAAGGGTTTTGCTGAGAGACCTTGAGCCTGGCACCACTCCAGGACAGACACTGAGGGGGATGTGAGACTTGGGACGGGAGTGACAGGTTGTAGAAATTCAAGAGCAAGGGGATCTGTAACCCGCTCTACCCACTTTCTCAGGAGACAGTCCACGGCGTAACAAAGATGCTAGGTCCCTCCTCCACCCAGCATTGAAGGTGAGAAGAAATGTCTATGTGCCTGCCTACTCAGAAAGTCTGAAATAGTCACATATGGGTCTCTGCACCCCGAGCCTGGTGCAGGGCTCAGAGAAATGTCCTCTGAACAACAGCCATGCCTTTGTGGCAGAGAGCACCTGTGGCCCAAAGAGGCCCTGTAATTGGAACAAGGTAGGCACCACTTTGATCTGCTTATAGCCAAAGGCAAGATGGGATCAGAGACATTTCAGTAGATGCCAACAATAAGAGATGACACCAAAGACCAGAGGCCTTACACACACACACACACACACACACACACACACACGCGCGCGCGCACGCACACGCCTTAGTACTACCTAAACTTCCTAAAGCCTTAAAGATAACTATAGAGATGGGAAAAAGTAAACACTTGTTTGACTGCAATTAAGTTTTTGATATTCAACAGGCTAGAAGTTTATACTAGCAATTAATTTGAGTTTTAGAAAATGAAGCCCAGTGTTTCTTCATTGATTTTCTGCTTTGATGATCTATCCAGTTCTGTCAGTGAGGTGTTGAAGTTCCCAGCAATCATGATGCCACTGTTTATTTCTTTGCTTAAATCTAGTAGAATTCGCTTTATGAATCTGGGGGCCCTGTGTTAGGTGCATATATACTTAGGATTTTTATGTCTTCTTGTTGAATTGCTCCCTTTGCCATAATATAATGATAATCATTGTCTTTTTTTTACCATTGTCCATTTAAAGTCTATTTTATTAATATCTGATATAAGAATGGCTACACCTGCTCACTTTTGGTTTCCATTTGCATGGAATATTTTTTCCGTCCCTTCACCCTGAGTCTGTGTGAGTCCTTGATAGCTAGATGTGTTTCTTGGAGACAGCATATACTTAGCGTATGTTTTTTCATCCATTCAGCCAGTCTGTGTCTTTTAAGTGGGGCATTAAGACTGTGCATTCAGTGTTAGTATTGTTATGTGGGATATTATTCTGTTCATCATATTAGATGATACTTTGTTGTTTTGTTTTCCCTCTTGTGCTATTGTTTTATAAGAGCTGTGAGCTTTACCTTTCAAGTGTTTTTACACCAGCAAGTATCTATTCGGCTCTTCCATGTATAATGCACTTTGGAGTATTTCCTGTAGGGCAGACCTAGTTTTAACAAATGCCCTTAGTGTTTGCTTGTCTGGAAAATTCTTTGTTTCTCCATCATTTATGAAACTTACTTTCGCAGGATACGAAATCTTTGGCTGGCAATTGTTCTGTGTAAGAAAACTAAAAATAGTGCCCCAATCTCTTCATGCTTGTAAGGTCTCTGCTGAGAAGTCTGCTTTTAGCCTGATGTGTTTTCCTTTCTAGGTTAGTTGTTGCTTTCATTGTGCAGCTTGTAGAATTTTTTTTTTTTATTTTGTTTTGGCCAGGTTGATGACTATGTGTCTTAGAGATATCCTCTTTGCTGTGACTCTTCCCAGTGTTCGATGACCATCTTGTGTCTGGATATCTGAATCTCTGGTGATACCAAGGAAGTTTTCCTCAATAATTCCCTCAGATAGGTTTTCCATGCTCTTTTCTTTTTCTTTTCCTCCTTTAGGGATACTTACAATTCGTACATTGGCTAATTTCACATAGTCCCGTATTTCTCTCAGTAAAATGAAAGATGTTATTTTTCTTGTACAACTGAAAAAAAAAATGTAATGACTGCACAGATTCCAGGATCCTGTAGCTGGGGTGACAGGTGGGATGTGGTGGAGGGATCTGGGTGCTGCTGCCTCACTCACTGGCTTCCTTCTCTCCAGGCTGCATTACAAACAAGGCAAGGCTCTCATAGCTCCAGGCAGGTTTACTGCCTAGTTCTGCACGCAGGGCTCTTGGCCAGGGAACATAATTGATGTGCACAAAGCTGAGCTCTTGCCAGCTAACAGAGGAAGGGCCTCTAATTCAGAGAAAAAGGAGTTGGACCTCAGCCAGTCATGTACCTTTTATGCTTTCATATAGGCATCAGTTAGACCCTGATTTCAGTCTGACAAACCAGAAAATATAAAACTGTCAGAATCAAGGCACACTCTTTGCTGGGTCTGTTAGCCTGGTAATGGAGAGGAATGTTATTGCTGTAGGCATTTGCATAATATCTATTGATCAAGCCCTCTAGAAGCTGCTATTCCTCATGCCAGCTCTGGTGGTGAGGGTGGGCTGTTTCAGGTTTCACCCTCACAACCTCTTTATATGCCAGCAGTGCCACAGTTGCTAACACAGCTTGAGAATGGAGCAGGAAGTCCCCAGGGTGACCAAACAGGAAGCAGCCTTGGGAGGGGACCAAAGCCTAAGACTGGGAGTTGGGGCAGCTGGGTTTTATTCACACCTTGCTGTGTAACCTTGGGCAAGCTGCCAACCCATTCTGTTTCTTGCTGCATTCCATACTGCTCCTGAGTCACTCCTGAGCCAAGGTTTGATGTCCTTATTAAAATGAAAATGTAGTTGGGATAATAAGTGGCTTTAGTCATTAGCCCTAGAGAATTAGTTCATCATTCAGATTTGTTTACAACTGAGAGCTCTTTCAGTTTGGGTGGTTGGGGGAGCAGGTAGAAGGCTTGCTGGAGTGTCGGGAATCTGTTGCCTGGGAGAGAGGTGGGAGCAGGGGAGGATCCTAATTAGTTGCTATAGAATCATAGCACACGTCATTGCATGCATCTCCCTGAGTGCCTGAGTCCCCCACAAATGGACTGAGGCTCTTTGCTTAATCACCTCTGGTGATGGGATAGTCACCTCCTCCTAAAGCAAGCTACTTGAAAGCTCTAAGATATTACTGAGAAAGACCCTGACACCAGCCCCATATTAGTCCAAAGTCGTATGCTTCTCCCAGGTGACATCCTTTGAAAGAGTATGAGACAAGCTCTATGCCCTCCCCTTCCCAAAATCTTCTCTTCTTCTGGATAAATAATACCTGGTCATTTCTCTGCAATGTGTGCAACCCAAAGTTGAGCCTCCTTCTGGCCAGTTTCAGCCTCATGTTGTGCCACAAAACCTCCAACTTCAGTCTTAATGCCTGTGAATGCAGAAATGTTCGAAAAATTGCATGAAACACAACACAGCAAAATGTCTTAAACTTCCTCTCTACGCATCCTTCTATCTCTCCCAAAGTCTCCATTAGCTGCTCAGAATCTCTTTATTCTCTATCTCTTAGGCTCTTTTCTCCAAAATCTTTTTCTAAAACTTCTAAGGGAAAGGGACAGAAAGGAAAGTGAGGAGAAAAAAGGAAGTAAAGCTTATATTACTATGTTCCAAACACTTAAGACATTTAATCTTGATGAAGTAAATATACTTTTCTTAACTTTATAAGGTGGAAACTGAGACCCAAGATATCTAAGTAAGTTGCCCAAGGTTACAAAGCAATTACTTGGCAAACAATGGATTCAGATAATGACTATATCACAGGGCAGGCCAAATTACACTCAAAATAATTTACATCCACCTGAGAGGCAAGCCCTGGGGACCCAGGAAAAGGGTGTTGAATAAGGGCTGAAAGTACAGAGGAGACAAGCTGCTAATCACGGCTTGACCCCGAATATAATAACTGCTACAATTAAAGTTCAATTTCATATCCTTACAAGGCTTCAAGGTTGATGGGAAGTTCACATTCTAAAAATGATGATCTGTTGAGTGTTTAAAATTCGGGCCTTCAGTTAAGTCTTTGAAGATGCCTCTTCCTGTGTTTGCTCTTAATCTTTTTTTTCTATCTAATCTGAATGTCCAGAATGTTACCAGGCATTTGGGGAAAAGGGGAATAGAGAATCCTGAGTGAGGAATCTTCTCCATGAGTCTCTCACGATCTGGTTAGACAGACTAGTAAATTCAATGATGGATTACATAAATAAGTGGTGATCTATAGTCTATATTTCCATACTCCCCTGATCTATCTAGCAAAGCCCTCCTCATTCTTCAAGACACAAAGCTGAAGGGGCGCTCTGTGAAGCCTGCCTGGTTCACTTGGTTCCTACCCTAGAATATTCGATCAGTCACCCCTCCTTCGGACTGATATCACACAACACTGTATTTACTTATTTTACATGTCTCTCCTTGATGCTAGAATGTGAACAAGTTGAAGACAGGAATGGAGTTTTCTTCCTTGTATCCTCAGCACATGGCATAGTCTCTGAAGCCAAGGGGTCAGTGATCAATAGTTACCAACTGTGTTTAAAGTACTGGATGAAGTGATGCAAATCAGAGTCCTCAGGAAAACATGACTGGGACTTTATGGAGCAGGTGGAACTTGTATTGGGCCTTAGAGAATGAGTGATATCTGGGGTTGTTGATGCTGCCAAATATGCAGCAGAAAGCTTCCAACTAGAAAGATAAGAAGGAAAAAAAGGCCAGAAATACAAGGATGTCTTCCCAGGTGTTTCATGGTGGTCCTGATTTCAAATACCCCATCCTATTGTCAAACAATGTCACAGCTTTGGGATGAAGAGAATGGATGCTGTTTTGAATCACAAACCCAAGTGAGTGCTCATCAAGAACACCAGGCTAGCTGGGCATAGCGGTCCACGCCTGTGGTCCTGGCTACTCCAGAGGCTGAGGCAGGAGGATCGCTTGAGCCCAGGCTTTCTGGGCTGTACTGCTCTATGTCCATAGGGTGTCTGCACTAAGTTAGGCATCAATATGGTGACCTCCCGGGAGCACGGGACCACCAGATTGCCTAAGGAGGAGTGAACTGACCCAGGTCAGAAACAGAGCAGATCAAAACTCCACACTGTGCCAATCAGTAATGGGATTGCACCTGTGAATAGCCACTTTACTCCAGCCTGGGCAACACAGAGAGACCCCACCTTTAAAAAAAGAACAGAAGGCTTTGAGGACCAGGGTTGCCCAAAGGGATGCCTAGAGTTTCAAATATAAAGTGGGCATGGGAGACTTTATCTGGATCCCAACCCAATCCTAGAAGAAAATCCAAATATCTCGAAGCCCCTAAATTCACAGTTCTATCTATGAACATTCGCTGAAACCTTACCAGGCCCAAGAAGGCCATCCAGTGTTTGGGTTCCTTCCCGTCTCCTCTGGTCTCCCTGTCCTTCTCTGACACCTATGCTCCCTTTATAGCAGGTGGCCAATTGGACATAAGGCTGGGGTATCAAAACTTGCTCACAGGAAATAAGAAGAAAATAAATAAACAAAATATACACAAGCACACATGTTCTTGTGCATCAGCAACTACCTCTGGATAGTCTGTCCCTGGATATTCTGTCTGATAGCAACAGTTGTTGCTTCTGAGAAAGGAACTGAGTAACTAGGAATCAATTGTTGGAGAAAGGCACCTTTCCTAGTTTTGATTTTTATTAATTTTATTGAAGTATGAAGCCTAATCCTGGGTACACATTACAAGCATCAGCTGATGAATTTTCACAAGCTGAATACACCAGTGCAACTAGCACCCAAATCAAGAAACACAGCATTCCTAGCTGCCCCCAGCCCCCTCCTACCAACCTCCAGTCGCTACCCCTCACCCCCACCAAGAGTAAACCCTGAGGCACAGATTAGCTTCACCTGATTTTGCACTTTTTCTTTTTTTAAACTGCATTATTAAAATATCATTCACATAATACACAGCTTACCCATTAAAAGTGTAAAATTCAATGGCTTTTGGTATATTCACATATATGTGTAACCTTCACCAAAGTCAATTTTGAAACATCTTCATCATCTCAAAAAGAAAACTCATCCCCTTTAGCTATGAATCCCCACACCCCTCCTCCCCAACCCTAGCCAACCACCAATCTACTTCCTGTCTCCATGGAATTGCCCATTCTCTACACATCACAGAAATGCAATCATGTGATTAATGGCCATTTGTGTTGTTTTCTTTCACTTAGCATAACGTTACATCTTTGCTGTAGCATGTACCAGCACTTCATACCAGCAGTGTATGAGGTTTTCCCTTTCTCCTCATCCTCAGGAACATTTGTTATTTTTGAATTGTTCAAATATATTAAACAGTAGTTACCAGAGTCGGGGTGGGAAAGAGGAAATGGGGAGACGGAGGTCAAAGGATACAAAGTAGCAAATATGTAAGATGATTTTATGCTTTATATAGATGGAATCTTGCAGTGTGTGTGCTTTTTGTATCTGGCTTCTTTTGCTCAGCATTGTGATTTTTCAACATTGTTGCATAAAGTTGTAGACTGTTTACTATCCTTATTGAATGGTGTTCTACTGTGTGAATATACTAATATACTAATGCTGATTTCTCCATTCCACTAGTGATGGGCATGTGAGTCATTTTCAGTTTAAGTCTGTCACGAATAGTGATGCCTTCAGCATTCCAGGACACACTGTTTTGTGAGACGTTTGTTTTTATCCTTTGTCCTATGTGAATTTTGTATTGTTTTCATGTATTACTTTTTAAAAAATCCCTTAAAAATACTCTCCAGGGCTTTTTAACTAGAATCAGAAACTTAGCTTTTCCCTGCTGACAAGTAGACAGGAAAAAATAAAAGTAATAGCTAATATTTACTGAACGCTCACTGAGCCAACTCGTTGGGGAAAAAAAAATATTTTTATATATCTTCTCATTTAATCCTCCAAATTACCCAGAGCTATAGGCACTGTCATTATTTCCATTTTAGACTTGCAGAAACTGAGACTGAGGGAGGTTAAATAACTTGTGTAAAATCAAACAGCTAGCAAATGGGGAACCACAGTACAATCGCAGGTCTCTGACTCTAAAGCCTGTGCATCCAACCTCCAACCATGCAGCCTCCTATTAGACATGGCTGGGGGTTCGGGGAGTCTCTTAGATATTGGGAGGAAGAACTGAAATTGGAGCAGCTCAAATTGTCAGCTCAGTCCAGCCCAATAGCACACATTGTTCTTCCCCCCGCCCCACTTCATATCCTAATTAATGAAGTCCTTTTGAACATGAAGGAGAGTGAGATTGGATTTTTGTTAAGATGAAAGAAAGGAATCTCTTCCCATCTGGCACCTTCAAAACTCTCCTATTTAAGTCAGCAGGGAGCATTTAGTGCAAACTGCGTGGCAATTTAATAATTCCCCAAGAATGCTGGAAGATTTAGCAATGTCACAACCGATCTAGATTATTGAGAATAATGGAAAGAGCAGGGGCCTAAGGTCTACGGCAGGGATCAACCAACTTTTTCTGTAAGGGGCTAGATAGTAAACATTTTAGGCATTGTGGGCCATATGATCTTTGTGTTTGTCTCAACTACCCAACTCTGCTGTTATAACATGACAGCAGTCATGGACAACATGTGAGCTAATAGCACGGCTGTGTGCCAATAAAACTTTATTTGTGGACACTGAAATTTGGATTTCATATAATTTTCACATGGCTAGACATGTATATCTTCTTTTGATGTTTCTCCAACCAGTAAAACATTTAAAAGTCATTCTTAGTTTGAAAGTTGTACCAAAATAGGGAGTAAAGTCAAGAGTCCTGGGTACAAATCCTGACTCTACCATTTCTGTGGCTTTTGACACATTATTTAAATTCTCCAAACTTCATTCCTCTCCTGAGGAAATGAGCAGAGCAGGTACAGGGCCTCCCTTGTGCCTGTCACTGAGCCACGTGCTTTATATGCTTTACTTAATTTAATCCTCATAATAGCCACAAGTGCCTGAAATTATATAATTGCCTTTCATTGGGTAGTTATGGTGATTAAAAGAAATTATGTGTATAATTGTGCCTGAGCTGGCCTTCATTGTTCATTGAGGTTGGTGCTTCCTGATGTATGCCGAAGTCTCTTTGTTGGTTCAATGAGAGCGGGCCTGCTTCTTCTAATATTCTGTGATTTTTTTTTTTTTAGTAGCTGTAGTTGAATTTCACTTAGAGTGAATCAGCATCTAATTACATTGTTATATTCAACTAGAAGTACATTAAACTCCAATTTTCACTCCAAATTTCACCGAACTAAAAGTTGAGTGGTCACTACTTCTATGCATGTGCAAAGTAGGCAGTTCGACTCAGACACACTCATTCAAAACACTATGTTAAATAAGACGATATATGTTAAATGTCTAGCAGAGAGCGTGGCACACAGGTGTCAGTCAATATTTGCTCCCACTTTCCTTAGTGACAAAGATCAGACTCAGTAAATTTTGGGGAGAGGTGAATGCCACCAGAAAGTTGAGGCCAAGGCCCTGTGAGACACACTGGAACAAACAAGCCTTTCCAAGAAAACAAATCCACAGGATCCTGTGTGAGCTCTAGCTCCAAAACCCACGCCGTTCTCTTGTTCCAAGACTGATCCTCCAGTTTCTGCCTTGATCAGTCGCTCACTAGCCTGGGTATTGCTTCCTCTCATTCCTAGTGGCTCAATTTTGGCCCAAATTCTCCAGCTTTATTCTGGCCCTGAGATTTGGTTCTGTTGGTCTGTCCCACATACCTGCTCTTGAGTCTTTGATGCCACCTCTGAGCGTTGATCCATTCCCCACTCAACACAGACAACCACGTCTGCTCCTGCGTGTGCAGCAGTGCGGACTCTTCTGGATGATTCTGATCCTGGACACCTCAGTGTATTTTATAAGAGAAATCTGGAAAGAAGAGTTTCATTGCTCAGAGCCCCTCAAGAGACAGAACAGAAGAGTGGTGAAGAGAGAGCCTGGCCTCTGGAACCACCTTGGCTGGCTTTTCAATCCCAGCTCCCCTACATGCTGATACTTGGAGGAGTTACTTTCCGGGTCTATATCTCAGTTCCTTCATCTGCAAAATGGAAGTTATAATAATATCCTCAATCCCATAAGACTGTGGTGATGATTAAATTAGTTCTTATACATAAAGTGCTTATAGCAATATCCAGAACATAGTAGTACTATATATGTTAGCTTCTGTGTTTGTTTGTTATTAATAGCATCCATATTTCTGGGTCCTAGACCTCACCACCACCAGAGAGTGTGACGTTTTCAGTGTTTCTTGGGAATACAGATGAACACAGCTCCTTTCTCAATCAATGCTGTAAAGGTTTCCAAATGATAATTTTCCAATTCCATCCTTCTTCTACATATGTTTAGTTGGCACTTTAAAAAAGAGCTTTCCATTCTCTCCCATTTATTTATTTATATCATGGATTCTTATTTTATTCAGTGGGTTGTAATTTGTTATTATCTTTATTTATGTTGATGCTCAGCTTGCCAATTTGGTGAAGAAGAGCCCAACAATTTGGTCTTGGGCAATTTGAAGTTATCACAAGACTAGAGCAGCAGGGGGCACTTCTAGCATTTAGTAAGCACAGTCCAGGGATACCAAATTTCCTGCACAGGACCATCCAGCCTATCAAAGAATTTCCCCATAAATAGGGCACCCCATAAATAGAGTCTAATCCCTTAACCACTCATCACAGCTAGTCTTTCTCATGTTCTGGTCTCTCAAGGATTGGCTTGGTTCTTTTCACCTTATCAGCCATCAGTTAATTTAATCACTGCTGTTTTCTTGGTGAAAATCGAATGTATTAGATTAATCAGATGTTGTGATCAAAATATATTAGATTAACTAGCATACATTATAGCAAAGAAAATAGCCAATCTTTATTGTAGGTCTAGTTTAAACAAAGCCGCTACCTGTTATGTATCAATTTTTCCAGAAAACTATCTTCCAGCAAGTCGACTAGGACTTATGGTGAGACATACCCCTCATCCCCAATTCTTGCAGCTCTCTGCCTAGTCATTGGCTCTATCCATGGCATTAACACCAAGAACAGGCACCCAGGGTATATGTGCTAAGCGTTTCATATGTGCCAACCTCACAATAAATAAATAAATCAAGTACTCTTATTATCCCAATTTTACACATAACCTGGGATTCAGTGTGGTTAGTAGCAAGCCCAAGATTGCACAGCTATTACGTGGCAGAGCCACTGTCAGACTCCAATACCTGTGCTACACACACTGTACCTGTAAGAACATACCCAATAAAATGAAAAATACAAAATAAAAGAGGAGGATCATGGCAAATATTAAACCATAACTACAGAGAAAAAATTAGGCTTTGAGGTACTACAACATTACTGCAACCTAGCCGTATTTTATTCTGTGCTTCCTACTGGCCAAAACTAAGGGCAAAACTGATCAGATATGATTTGCTGTAGTCTTGAGAGAAATGCACAGCAAGATGTTTCCTGATCAAGAAAACAGATTCTATGGAGCTTTAAATTCAGGACTTTGATAATGCAGCGGTAAAATGTCCTCAACAACATCCCTACAATGGATAAATCAGTGATTCTTACAGACCTCCAGTAGGAGCCGAAAGCAGGACGCCTAAGCACAGGCATGTTGGCTACTTGGCAGATAGGCTCTGAGCACAGCAGTCGCCATCACACAGTAATTCCCAGCATCCCGATAGCTTTCTCACTGGATTTATTTTTTAATAAATGGGTTTTTTACTAAGATCTTAGATTATGCAACAGAGGCAACCATAAAGACCATCCCTAGTTGATGGGATAATCTCGTGCCCCTTCCTGCCTTACCTCCTGCTTCACATTGTGTTCTTTGAGAAGCAGAAGCTGAATCAGAATTGGGCATACAAAGATTTTGGGGGGAAGTCACACCTATGAAAAGAAAAGGAAAGGAAGAAGATTGGGCAAGAAGACCTGAGATGAAGAGCATGACATGAACCCGACAGTCTCTGCCAGCTCATTAAAGGATTCCCGTGTTGGGCAGAAATGACTAGACCCTTCTACTGGCATTTCCCTTAGTCACTGGTAAAGGTTATGCCAAGAGGAGCATAATTTCAGCTGGAAAGCTGAGGCAAACTCTGAGAAATCTAACAGCTGGAGAAGGACTGCAAACCAGAGTCCTCAGGGCTGGACAATAAGCTCATTCTTGAGGGGAATCTTAGCAGCGTATCTCTGTGTCCGCCTTACCTCTCTGTGTACAAGCCTCTACTTGATTGCAACAGGATGAGATGAGAACCAAATATTTCTTGTTACAATCTATAATACCACTTCCATCTCAGCCTGTACAACTCTGCTCTCCTTGAACACAGGGAAAAAGACATTTGAAGAACTTGACTCTTGGATAACTAAAAATGGAACTCTTCTCTCCTTCCCTTGGATTTCTAAACATCTCAAACCATTTATGTGAATTCTTCTTTCTAGGAAAATAAAATCTCTTTTTTTTTTGTAAACAAATCCATTTCTTACCTTTACACTCAGAGTCAGTTTGAGCTCCATGTTATGCAGTGATGACTGCACACTACCGTGCTTCAAGAAATTTCCCCTTAAAGTGGAGTGAAGAGGAGAGATAGTGGCAGCTTGTTGCCTTATTTTCCCTTATTTCAAGAAAACATTCGCTCTTGCTGAACCTGATACTTGCGCCTACGAACACTAGAGTTCTTCATCACCCAGCAATGACCGAAAACCCAGGCAGGTTAGTTGGCCTCATGTAATGAGATTCTTAGTTTCTGCACACAAAAGAAGCAAAGAGCATAAGTTTTATGAGAACTTGGGTTTCCTTAATTAGACACAGGATTTTTATTTGGTTAAGGGGACTAATGGAGAAAGAAAGGTACTGATGGCATTTGTGACTTGTTAAGACTAATTGAAAAACTCAGGAACAAAGCTTTCTGTGATGAGAGTGCTCTAATGAGAATGAATGTGATGATTATTTACCTGATTGAGCAGTAATGACTGAGGTGCAGCCCACTTCCCCAGGATTAATAAAGAGCTGGGGAGTTGACAGTTTAGGCCATTAAGCTCAGCTGGTACTTAATCTTGGCAAAGGACACAGTGCCAGAATCACATTAATATTGTAAAATAGGCCCAAAACATAGAGATACAGGAATATACTTTTTGCAAATAATTTTAATTGGCAGTTAAGTACCTGATGTCAGGTTGAGCAATGTAATTCTATCACTAACAAATATTCACATAACTCTTTGACTTGTTTCATTTAGAGTGTCCATAGCATTTTGTTGCAAAAAAAGCAAAGTGGAAGGAAGAAGAACCCTTAGCAAGATCCAAAATAGTTTATCATGCAACCACAAACAAGCAAGCTGTTATCACACACCCAGCCTTGCTTTGAAAGTAACACTAAAGACGTTGAGTTGAACTGGAAGCATTGCATACTCTGAAGATACACAGTTGATATTGTTACCCACAGTGTCCATCCAGGAAAGCCAGAGAACTTCTCGTCCATAACACACAGTTAAAGCTAAAATGATCTTATATTATCACAAATGTCAATATTCTCATAAAAATCATGTTTGTATTCAATATCCCCCTTATCCAGTGTGAAAAATGTTCATGTGATACTCACTTGCCAAGAAAAAGAGTTACTCAGCTTGCTAAGTGTTCATTATTCCTATGTCTCTGCTCTGGATGGTAAAGTGCAAACAGCAACTGAAAGCAAGCGGGAATCTAAGAAATGGTAACTGAGCTTGCCCTTTACATGGGATGAATCCTGCACTAATGGCCTTTGCATTTTTAAGAAGTTTGCAAATATGTTTGGTTGGTCAGCATTTACTCCTCTATGTAACAAGCACTGAGTATCTTGCCAGGTACTGTGAAACCATGAGCATGAGTAAGGCACAGCCACTGCCAATCAGGAGCTTACAATCCAGTAGAGATGTTAGAATCCAGGGAGCTCCTTTGCAAATCTGTTTTAGGATCAAAATATCCAATCACGCTCCTCCTTCTGGCATCTTGATTCTGCAATCATTATTTAGTCTTCATTGAAGATGATTAAAGTGGCTCATTCTCCTCTGTGAAATCAGCTATGCTGCAGTCAGCCAATCAACATAATGCATTAATAGCAGTAATAATGTATTAATTCATGTAATAGAAATTTGCCAAGCTATTACTGTGTAATGTCACAATTCTAAGGCCTGGAGCAGTGGAGTGAATAGAAAATAATCTCTGTTATCCCATAGTATAGTGGAATAGGAAAGAAATTTTTAAAATGAACGCATTGATGTATTATAGGTACTATAATAACAAATAGATTAAGAAGAGGCACAGAGGAGGGAATAACCGAGCCAATCACAAGTACTCTGAAAAGGAATCATAAAGAAGATAACCTTGAACTAAACCTTGAGGAAATGGGAGATACTTTTTGGGTATAGGTGCATAGAGAGCTTCCCAAGCCAAGGGAGCAACATAAAGAAAGGGCATGGCAGAGTGAACAGTTGGGTATGGCCAAGGAATAGTTAAGTGGTTTTGATTAGAAGCTCTCTCAACTGCATCTCCCTAACTGCCTCACTAATCAACACTCTCCATTCTCTCTGCAAACCACCCCTGACTAACTAAACACCTGTGACTAGCAGCATAGCCCCCTAATTAGCCTGTCCATTTCTGCTCCCACTTTAGAAAGACTTGACTTTTTTCTTTGTAGTGAGTCACTAAAAAAGCAGCAATAGAATTAAGCTCAGGAGATGCAACTATAAAAGATGAAGAAAGATTATAAAAATCCCTGCGATAAGATTTTCCCTCAGATTGCTCTGCTGATATGTCAACTTCTTACTCCAATTTAAAGAAACCCAAACTGGAAATTATAAAAGATGGATTATAGGTATGTTTTATGCAAAAAAATATGAATACAATCTAATAAAAGTCTTTCTCCTACATGAAGAAATGACAAATGCATATTTTTTTAATTTATAAAGAAAAGAGATTTATTTGGCTCACAGTTCTATAGGCTGTAACACAAGGAGCATGGTACCAGCATCTGCTTCTGGTGAGGGTTTCAGGGAACTTCTAACCAAGGTGGAAGGGGAAGGGGAGCAGGCAAGTCACATGAAGAGAGAAGGAGCAAGAGAGAGGGAGGAGGTGGTGCCAGTCTGTTATAAACAATCATATAAACGATTATATCTTGTGGGAACTAACAGAGTGAGAACTCACTCATTGCCACAAGGAGGGCACCAAATGATGAGGGATTGCCCCCATGACCCAAACACCTCCCGTTAGGCCCCACCTCCAACACTGGGGATCAAATTTCAACATGAGATTTGGAAGGAACAAATATCCAACTACAGCATATGGCAAATGCTTATATAAAACATTGAGTATCCCCCTTATCCAGTGTGACAAATGTTCATGTGATACTCACTTCCCAAGAAAAAGAGTTACTCGGCTTGCTAGGTGCTCTCTATTGCTGTGGCTCTGCTCTGCATGGACCAGAGCAAACAGGCACACTGTGTTAACACACAGTGGTGCGGCAATGCTGGAACATTGTTCGGCAGTTTTTTTGTTTTTTTTTTTATTTCAGCATATTATGGGGGTACAGATGTTTAGGTTACGTGTGTTGCCCTTGGTTCCCCCCCCAAGTCCGTGTTTCAAATATGTCCATCCTC
>NW_012137636.1:3534919-3536233 GCF_000956105.1 Propithecus coquereli | reverse complement strand
ACCTCTCACCTCTCACAAAAATCAGTTCAAGGTGGATAACAGACTTAAACCTAAGGTTGGGCAGTTTTTTATGAAGTTAAACATATGCTTACCCTATGGCCCAACAATTCTACTCCTGGGTATTTATTCTACAGAAATAAAAATTTATGTTCACACAAAAACCTATACATGAATGTTCATATCAGCCTTGTTTGGAATAGCTAAAAACTGAAGACAACTCAAATATCTTTCAATAAGTGAAACATATTATGATATATTCATAAAATTGAACACTATTTGGCAATAAGAAAGAGCTAAGAAATGATACACACAATGACCTAGATGAATTTCAAAGGCATTAATTATGCCGAGTTTTTTAGAAAGCTAATTTTTGAAGGTTATAAATTATACAATTCCATTTATATAAAATTCTTGAAATGACAAAACTCTAATGATAAAGAACAGATTAGTGGTTGCTTGGAAATAGGGATAAGTGGAGGGTGTGGCTATAAAGGGATAACACAAGGGAATTTCTTTATAGTATTAGAACAGTTCTCTATCCTGATTGTGGTGGTAGTGACATGACTATACATGTATGTGAGATTAAATTTTGTAGATATATAAAAGTGTTGTAAAAACTGGTAATATCCAAATAATTTCCGCAGTTTAGTTAATAGTATTACACCAATGTCAATTTCCTGGTTTTTCCCATTATACTGATATTGATCATGTGAAGTGTACATGAGAAACTTCTGCATTACTTTTGCAACTTCAATGTGAGTATAAAATGGTTTCAAAATAAAAATTTTTAAAAATCCTCTCTGCTAAATAACCATGATTAATAAGGTTAGTTTCTAGGGGGAAAAGCGGACAATATAGAAGTCCAGTTGAGTAATTTCAATAAAAGATAAAAACTATAAGCAAAATTCAAGTGGAAATGTGAGGGGAAAAAATCACAGTAATAATTCACAGAATTCATTCAAGAAATAGTCAGTAGACTTTACACAGCCAAAGGAAGAATTAGGTATTTTGAACATAGACCAATAAAAATTCCCCAAAGTGAAAATCAGTGAGAAAAAGACAGGGTCAGGGGGACAATTCAAACCTGTGACACTATATCAAACGGTCTAACATGCATAATTGAAGTCACAAAAGGAGAAGAGAGTGGACCAAAGAAATATTTGAATAATAGCCAGAATTCTCCAAAAAATAGTGAAAAACATCAAATTCCAAAATTCTTAAATAACCTGAAGCAAGATAATTTTTTTAAAGAAAACTAGATACAACTTATTCTACAGCTTAAACTGCTGCTTATAACTACTGCAAAAAGATAAA
>NW_012137636.1:3527905-3533888 GCF_000956105.1 Propithecus coquereli | reverse complement strand
AAACTCCTGGGCTCAAGCGATCCTCCTGCCTCAGCCTCCCGAGTAGCTGGGACTACAGGCATGCACCACCATACCCGGCTAATTTTTTCTATATATTTTTAGTTGTCTGACTAATTTCTTTCTATTTTTAGTAGAGATGGGGTCTCGCTCTTGCTCAGGCTGATCTCGAACTCCTGAGCTCAAATGATCCACCCGCCTCGCCCTACCCAGAGTGCTGGGACTATAGGCGTGAGCCACCGTGCCTGGCCTGGAATCAGCATTTAAACTAGCTAGGAAACTGTAGAAGCTCAAGAAAGAGATCATCAAATAGCAGCAGGGATATGAAGAGGATACAGATCTGACCTATACTTTATAGGGTAAAATCGGGATGATTTGGTAACTGAATATTGAGATGTTTTGAAAGTGAGATAGAGGGAGGATTCTACAATGCATTATGAGTTTTTGGATTGACTGTCCCTGGTAGATAGTGGTGCCACCAATTGAGTCTGAAAATAGAGGAGTATGAGCTCATTAAGATGAAGAGTTATGAAGTTTGGACTTCAATTGGCATTTCAGACAATTTATATGAAATGTCATTATTGATATGTTTGGATTGAAATCTATCATCTTGTTAGTTGCTTCTATTTGCTCCATCTATTTTTGTTACTTTTTTCCTTCTATTTTTGCCTGGATTAATTGAATTTTTTATGATTTCATTTTGTCTCCACTATTGGCTTACTGATTATGTCTTTTTTTCTATTTTTTTAATGTCAACCTAGTGTTTACAATATATACCCTCTCTACATCCCTACTGTTATTTGACACACGCTAGGTAATGATCATTTCTTTTTGAGCTTCTGCACAGTTCCCTAACTAGTCTAAACAGTAATTCCAGTATCGGACCTACAGTTTTCTAACTAGTCTAAATGGCAATTCCTGTCCTGGACCTAACAAATGGATCCTCCCCACAGAAACTAAAGAAATCTCTTCAAAATACATGTTTGAGTGCTCAACACACTCTCACAGTATAAAGGAAAAAGTGCAACCTCTTTTCATTGGCACGAGGCCCTAAAAGGTCTGGATTCTTCTCGTCTCTCCAGCTCCAATTCTTATCACTTCCTTGCTCCTATTTAGGCTTCAGCAACAACAAACAGATGTCATTTCATATACACAAGCCACCCAGTTTCTCATCTCCGTAAGTTTGTTCATGCTGTCAGTATGCCAAGAACCAATGTCCTTCACTCCTTGTTCACCTGACCGGTCCTTACGAACAGCTCAGCTGTTGCCTCATTCTTCACTTCTTCCCACTCCACCTGTATTTGTGCTCCAGCTGGGAACCCCCATCCAATGTTTGCAAGAAACCCTCAAAGGAGCAACAAAGCCTGCTGTGAGTCTGCTTTGGCATTTCAGAGTATTACAGTTTCCTAGGACGTTTCACAGAACAAATTTTAAAAGGCAGGAGTAATACATGGAAGTGATTAAGCCTTTAAAGTGCATCCTTTGTTCCCAAGGTCCTGTTAATTACCACTTAGGAGCAGCTTATTTGCAATGTACTCAATTACTTAGGTAACTAAATAGCTTTTTACTGATCAGATTGGGCATCGTTTGCTTAATAGCAACTAACAAATGCTGTGGCACAGTTCCACAGATAATCTGCTCCAAGAAACAGGCTTATTTAAGATTGAGCTCCAAGGGAAAAAATAGATTTTACCAAAATAGATTATTATTGTTTATATAGCCACTTAGATCTACCTAGAGAAAAATAAGATAATTTTTTTAAAATTAAGCAATCAGTAAATCAAAAGAGAGTATCCAAGTAACTCTGATGTCCATTCTGTTCATTCGACCAGTCCATCTCTGCCAGGAAAAGCTTCCTTACGTTTCCGTTTGATCAGTCACAACCCACAACTCTCAAGGATGTTCAAGTCTGACCTTCTCAGTAAGAACTTCTCTTAAAATCCAGAACGGTCAAGGGATTTTTTCTCTGCAAGCTTTTGACACTTTTGTTGCAGGTCCCAGGCACTTGCCAATGCTGCTGCTTCTTGTTACCTGTAGAGAAACAAAGTGGCAGAGACAGACAGACAGGCCTAAGACTGGGAGAGCCACATACCCTTTTGTGGTGGACCATACAATGTGAATGGTCAAGGAAAGCCTCTGGACAAGGAGACATACTAGCTAGATATTAAATGATAAATAAGAATCCAACAGGCTGGAAAATGGAGGGAGGCTATTCCAAGCAGAGGGAATCCGTATCTGGAAGTACAGATGTTTGTACAATACAGGATTCAAAGTTGAAATGCCAAATGGGGACTTGAGAAGAGGTAGTTGTCTCACTGTCATTTTGTGCTGCTGTGACAAAATACCATAGACCGTGTAATTGACAAACAGAGGTCTGGAGGCTGAAGTCTAAGGTCAAGGTGCCAGCAGGTTTGGTGTCTGTGAGTCCATTCTCTTCTTCCAAGATGGCGTCTTGAGTCCGCCTTGATCCTCACATGGCAGAGGTGGAAGGGCGAGAGCAAGAGAGTGAACGCCCCCCTTTCTACCACAGCATTAATCTATTCATGAGGGCTCCACCCAAGCACCTCCCGTTGGGCCTCACTCTTGCATTGGGAATTAAGTTTCCAACACACGAATTCTGGGGGACACATTCAAACCCTAGCAATAGGCAAGGCCAGATCGTGGAAGGCTTTTATGCTAAGCTGGGCATCTCAGACTTTATCCTGTAAACAGTGAAGATCTAGAAAAGGGAGATTTACCTCCCCATTTCTCTAAAGGAGTGAAAGCAACTTCTTTGGGTAGAGTGGCCCTATAAATAGAAGGGGCCAAAAGAGAAATAAGGACAGCCAGAATAGAGGATGGGGGTGAGAGGAAGACAGGCACTCATGTCTGCACATTAATCTGGGGAATAAAACAGACACAACAAGAATCTAAGGAGAACAACAAAAACAAACCAAAAACAGGCAGTGTGGTGGTGAAAACCATAGACACTAATATCCAGTTGTCCGGGTTAAAAGCCTGGCTTCACCTCCAACTTGCTATGAAATCAAGAAAATGTTCTAACCACTCTTAGTTTGCTCATCTGTAAAATGGGAATTTTATCTCATAGTTTGTTGTGAGATTAAACAAGTAAATGTTTCTAAATACTTAAAATCTTGCCAAGGATATGCTAACTGCTTAATAACATCCCTAAGGACCATGCTCAATATTGTACAGAAGCCTGGATTAAAAGTCATAATTCTCCTCTAAACCACAAAGTCTAACTACAGTATGTAAGATGTCGCTATGGGGAGATGCTGGGTGATCTGTACATGAAAACCTTCTGTACTATTTTTCGCAACGTCTTGTGAGTTTTTAATTATTTCTAAATAAAAATTTATTTTGTTTTAGTTCTTTTTTTAAAAAAAAAAGGCTTTTCAAATCACAGTGACAATTTATTCAACAGATATATGCTGAGCACTTACTACATGCCATACCATGCTCAAGATACTGAGATCCCATCTGTTCTGACATTAATAAACCTCATTTTCCAATATTCAAAAAGTAATTAATCAAATGACAATGTGATTTTCAGTTTTCACTACTCCTCTTTAGCAGAAACACAGCAATAAAAATAAACTATTGATATGGAATCACAAGCATCCTAGTTTCATCCCCAAAGTTGAAGTTTCTTTTGTTGTTCAGCTGTTCAATTTTCTGAAAGCCTGAACCCAGACAAATACATACTCTATTTCTGAGAAGGGTTCTGCTCGATACTCTGTCTGGTTAGAATTGCACACAAACCACAAACTCTCTCTCGTGAAGCTTAGCAGTGTTTCTCGACAGGGGTATGATTGGAATTCTGAGCTGAATAATTTAAAATGGGCTACCATCCATGGGTAGCACAGGACAGAATTGACACTTGCCTTCTCTTTGTGCAGCCCCAAGCCAGAATGCATGTCTACATGACAATAATGAAGACCTGATTTCAGCCCTACCACTATGGCAAGGGCAGGGCACCCTAGAGCATAAATAATCTGAACAGCCCTACGTTGAGGGACTGCTGAGAATGTTAAACATCCTTGGCCCCAACCACCATTTGACTTCCATCAATCATAACTTGACGGTTACAAATAAATTACCTGTGTTCTCCCTTCCTTCCTTCCGTACTGTGTAAATACAGCTCTACCTCCATCTCTTGGTCACAGCAATCACTCTTGCCAACATGGTGACTTCACCTTTTGCCTGCTAGTCCCTGGACACAAGGAGTCCAAAGTGTCCCGGTGGCAGCCATGGCTTTTAGTTCAGTGGGACCTTTGCTATTTCCCTTGGCAGGAGTGTCCTTCCTTTGGGGACTGGAACCTCCAACCTGCAGAGCACAGAGGTGCACATGAGGAAGCACAGAGCCCCCCAGCAGGACATTGCGAGTGATGTTAGCTGAGGCCATTCCTTCCTCTACCCCTTGGTCCTCAGACCTACATATACTTCCTGTTAGGGACCCAACACCACAAAGAGGGCTCTGATTTAATGCATATGCTGCATTTTGAAGGATGTACCCTATCCTTTCAGACTGTTACCTTTAAGCTGGTACTTCACCTGTTCCTTCAGTAGTTCCTTCTACGGCTCTAGGAGGACAGCTACTTTTGGGTGGTATAGTATGTGATAGAAAAAGTGGGTTCTAGAATCATGAACCCAATCTTAACCCCCCTCACTATGAAGTGGGTCCCTGAGCAGATATTACGTTGTGTGGATCTACATTCCTGTGAGGCAATCTGAAAACTCTCAGAGAGTAGTTACTGCTGTTGAGTGTGGCTCAGAGGTCAGGAAAGGCAAGTTTATCCCCTGAATAGGTACATCATTGGAAGGATGGATGGCTAGGCCTTGCAGGACAGAAGGGGCCAATATAGTCAACTTGCCACAAAGTACCAATTTGTCTCCTCAAGAAATAGTACCCCATTAGGGGCTCAGTGTTCGTCTCCATCATTGGCAAGTTGGACATTCAAAGTCAGCAGTAGGTAGATTTGCCATGAGGAGTGGCAGTCCACTCTATAGGCTAATGAGTAGTCTTGCTCTCGGCCACTGTGGCCACTCTATTCATGTGCCCATCATGCCAGTACTGAGGTGACCAATGGCCTGGACGATATCAGCTGGACAAGTCATTTTGTCTATTTTCTTGTTCATGGCTTCCTGTGTACTAGATGCTTTTTGATAAGTGTTTACTCTGTGAAACAACAATCTTCACACATCGCGCTCACTCCCATAGTTCCATCCACGTGCCTCTGTCTCAGACCCTTGTCTCTAATCTTCAACTCCTTTTTCTTTAAGGCCCCTGACCATGCAGGAAGACTATTGGCTACTGTGCAGGAATCTGTATATATTCTCACCTTAGGCCATTTTTCCTTCCACACAAAATGGATAACCAGATGATGCATTGCTTGCAGTTCCACCCATTGGGAAGATCTTCCTTCTCCACTGTCTTTCAAGGCTACCTCCAAACGCAGCTGTAATGAAGTGGCCATCTATTTTTGCTTTGCAGGTACATAGTGAAGCAATCCATTTGTTAACCAGGATTGGGCTTTTACTTCCTCTTCAGCTAGTCATAGAGAACCCATAAAAGTGAGCGGAGGTAGGGGCACGTGTGCAAGCCTGGTGGGTGACATGGGGGCATGGGGGCATCTGGACCACCTGCTCATGCAGCTTCTTCCTGCCGATATAGTCTCATGTGGGCTTGATCCCAGATGTGCCACTTCCATCTTCCAGTGGATGGCTGTGGGGCAAGTCTGAGTTTATTCTTAGTGTGTCTGAAAGACTCTAGTTCATAATTTTAGTTACAAATAATTCAGTGCCCCATTATAAACCATTCGCTCTTGACCAAGGCTCAGAAACATTCTAGAAACTCTTAAAAGGCCATTGACCAGTGGAACAGAACTGAGAACCCAGATATAAAATCATCCTCATATAGCCACCTAATCTTTGACAAAGCAGACAGAAACATACACTGGGGAAAAGAATCCTTATTCAATAAATG
>NW_012137636.1:3512971-3526800 GCF_000956105.1 Propithecus coquereli | reverse complement strand
CACCATCAAATTGGTATTAACTGATCAACACATAAGTGTACATATAAGAATAACATCTATTGTCAGGTGTGGGGGGGGAGGGGACGGGTATTTGTATACACAGAGTGTGACGTGCACCATCCGAGGGATGGACACGCTTGAAACTCAGACTTGGGGGGGTTGGCAAGGGCAACATATGTAACCTAAATATCTGTACCCCCATAATATGCTGAAATAAAAAAAAAAACTCTTAAAAGGTGTATAATTTTACCCTGCAGAAGGCACATCATTGCTCCAGAGCACTAGGGGCTTGCATTCTGATTCTTCCCACTGACACCTCCAACACCGTAGAGTCTGCCAGATCATATGTCCAAAGCAGTAGGGTTTTCTTATTCTGCAGCCCATGGATGCTACAGAGCCCTTTCCCACTCCACACCCACTCAGACCTGTGAGACTTCCATGTTGTTCAGTGCATGGGCCAGAGCAATATTCCTAAATGTGAAATGTGTTACCTCCAGAACTCAAAGAGGCCTAGCAGGTGTCTTGCTTCCTTTACTGAGGTAGGGAATGTAAGACGTAGCAATTTATCTTTTACTTGGATATGGGGTGGGGGTGGTATTCCAGCGGCCCCTCACTACTGAACCACTGAAAACTTGACTGATGTGGCATGTTCCTGTATTTTCACAGGGCTTATCGCCCACCTTCCAGAGTGCATGTGTCTTACCAAGGCCTCTAATGTACTAGACACCTCTTGCTTGTCCTTCTTAATGATGTGGTTAATGTAAATGGATCAGTGTGATACTCTGCAGAATGTCCAGATGGCCCAGGTTTCTTCAGACTTTATTATGACAGGTATTAGGAGAGTTAACACAGCCCTGAACATAACAGAAAATGAATATCATTGTCTGTTTTGTGTGAATGCAAACTCTTCCTTATCTTCTTTTCTGGTCATATTAGAAAAGAACACTCTTGCCAGATCAATATCTGCATACCCCATACCTAAGGCCTCATTAATCTGCTCTAGCAAAGATGCTATGCCTGGTACTGCTGCTACAATCAGGACTGCTACTTATTTGAGCTTGTGGCAGTCTACAGTCATTCTCCAGAATCCATCTGGTTTCTTCAGGGACCAAACCAGTGACTTGAGGACTTCCACTTGGCCTTTCCTACTATAATTGGAAAACCATATGGGGTTACTCCAACTGCCACATATATCAATCCCAATTAAACACTTGGGGACTGAAAGAATGACCAGGAGGGGTGGCAGACCCAGTGGACCATTTCACTATGGCCAAGATTCCACTTATTACCTGGCCCCATGAGATTCCACACTAACAGTGGGGCCATAATGACACTTCAGGTATCTGAGTTTCATGTCAGTTCAGACCTTATGCCTAATAGCCCTTAAAATGTCTAGATAGTCCCCGTTCCCCAGTGTACAGTCACCCAAACAACAGCCATAGGTCCCTTTGAGGAAGGGCTTGGGGAATCATTGCAGTACATACTTGCCATTGTGTTGCAAGATCTGCCTTATAACTACTTCTCCCATTGTCCTTCCTGGGCTGCAGATGGAAGCCACCACTGGGCTTCTTGGGGATGCTGGTGTCCCTCTCACCAGAGCATCCCTGGTGGTTTTGACGAATAACATGCCTGCTGAGGCCTCCCATGGAAAATAATTCTTTCATGGGTCTTCTGGCTTCACAAAGTATATCCACTGCAGCAAGCCCTCTTCCTTCAGCCTTTGTATTCTCCTCTCTACTGTCTACCAGAGCAACCCAAGCATTTCCATTTTGCTTAGGAAGGATCATCACTTTCTCGAGGCTTCCAAGAGCTACCCCAGCAGTGAATTTGCCCTGACTCGGGTGTCCTTTATGGAGTGTTACATCCCTTTTCCCCAAAAGGTGACCCCAAGTCAATGAATTCTTGCTTATTTGGTCTTATGTTCCAGTCCTATAGATCAATCAGCAGAGAATCCCTGCAGCACTGTTTTGAGAAAGATTCTGGAACATATCAATTATTAGTGACATCTGTCACAGAGGGGTGAGAGGGAGCTTCTAGACACGTTTTACCATTTCCGCTGTAGACATCTGTACAACTTGTACAGGCTATAACTATGGCGTTGAGTACAGATGGTATACTCACAGAACAAAGTTCTGACCTTGGCCTTAGTTCCTCCGTAGTTTATCCAACTATGTTAATTAAATTAATACCTCATGTACTTGATTTTTTCCAAGGGCAGATGTTGAAAGGGGAAAGGAGAAGAAAGTAGAGAAACCTGGGGGGAGGGGTACTGAGTAGCGGGGGAGGGAGATAATAAGAGATCCAAGCTGTAAAATAATGGTACAGAAAGGGGAATTTTGAGGGCTTTTCCAAAGGAAAAGATATTGCCTTTCTCAATTTTGCTCTCTTTTGATTCTCACACAATGCTTGCTTTAGTACAGATACAGATCTCCTTAAAACGCTCCTTCCGTGACTTAAAAGGTCAACTATAAGATTAGTGTGATTATTCTCTAGTCATTACTGAAATTCTTCCTGGGTGGGTACATCTAAGTGGTAACAAGCTGCAATAATAAAAGTCAAAGAACTCCTGTGTTGCCTTGCTTTTCCTCAGTGGCCATCTGATAAAGAAGAAGAAAAATCTCCTCAGGAATCCATTTCTATTGTAGCATAGCTGCAAATTTGAAAAAGACTGAATTTAAGCACTTATGTGTTTCTGTTAGACTCTTTCACCGGACTGGTCAACATCCTGACAGATATTATTTGGCGATTCACTGGAGACTTCATGGCACCTGACCTGGTTTGCCGAGTGGTCCGCTATTTGCAGGTATGTAGCACCTTCCGAATGTAATGAACAAACTGACACCAAAGTTATCTTTTGGATTCATCATAACAAATATAATAAAAAACCCAGCACTGCTATGAAACAACTTCCTACTTTCTCTTGGGTGAAAGAACAAGCAAAATTTGAAAGATTTTTTTAATGTACTTTTTTGCTAAAAAATAAATCATATGTAAAGAAAACATAAATAAGCAATAATAAAAAACAAAGCATTCATATTTCAAACATTAAATAAAATGTCTGGGTCAATATTAAGGTTTTTGACATATTGTGGATAAATAATCTCCATAAAATTTGCCAATTATATTTACCTTTTATCCCTCAAACTGAACTGGCTACTGTTCTTTTTTAGAAAAATGTGAGGAATTTGTTAGAGAGTACTATATATTTAATTACCACCAAAATTGCAGTATTATATATTTAATTACCTCTCTAAATTGCCTGTTATGCTTTTTGAATTTTTTATAACTGGGATACTTATTATTTTCTGAGTTTTGCAAAGATCTATTTTTAGATTAAAAATATGCACACCCTGCCTGTCAATATTGTTCATTATAAGTCACATACATGTACCATATGTATATTTTATTTAAAATGTTACATATATACCACATACATGTATTATTAATACATAATATATGTATAATATAGACTAAGACACTTTAACTAAGAATGGAAAAAAATGGACCATTTCATAAGTGGTGTTGGAGTTGATATACTCTGTTTCTGAATTGATGTACACTGTTTCTTAAAATTATTTTTCATTAATATATTTTTATTCTGATGCCAGTGCTTCAGATCTAAATTATTGTAGCTTTACAGATCTATAATGCATTTTCAGGAAGTCTTACCCTGCTAGATTCCATTTGTCAGTAGGATTTTTTAGGATCTTTGCATCTATATTCATAAGTAAGACTGTGATTTTTCATTTACTTTATCATTTTCAAATCTTGGTGATGGAATTATTCCATCTTTAGAAAATGAATAGGGAATAGTTACAATTACAATCTCCTTTTGTGCTCTGAATATAATCTTGAAAGTTTGAAAGGTGTGAAAGGTCTCCTATCACTATATGGGGCTAATATTTTCTCAGGAGTAATTTTTCAAACCATATTTTAGTTTCTTCTTGAGAACTTTTCAATTGTCTACATATTAGTGATCAATTACTAAGATACAAATTATGATAAGACTTAGTGGCTTAAAACAAACATTTATTATCTCACAGTTTCTATTAATCAAGAATTCAGAAACAACTTGTCTGGACAGATCTGGATAAAGCTTTATCATAAGATTCGCTCAGGTATTTCGTGGTCCTACAGCCATCAGAAAGCCTGACAGAGGTGAGACAAAATTCACTTCCAAGGTGGATCCCTCACATAGCTGGCAAGTTAGTGCTGGTTTTGGCAATATACTCACTTCTTCTGCACATGAGCTTCTCCATAGGGATTCTTTAGTGTCCTCACAACTCAGAAGCTTGCTTTTCCAAGAAGAAGCCATCCAAGTGACCAAGGAGGAAGTGACAATGTATTTATGAACTAGTCTCAGAAGTTATACACCATCACCTCACATTATTCTTTTGGTCACAGAAGTCAACCCTGATTCAGTATGGGGAGAAGGGAACCAAGAAACACGAGGAGGCAAGGACTCCTAGGGACAGGTTGGAGGTTGGCAACCACACATACCTTCACATTTTTTGAAATCATGTAATAAGCTATGTTTTTTTCTGTTAACTTAAAAATACCTGCTTGATTTAGAAATATTCAACTCAGTACCATGTCTTCTAACTGTATTTACAATGAATATTAAGATAACACTATACATAAAATATATCTTCATGATAAAGCAAAAATGTCAGAGAAAGAAACTTTGATAATTCTCTTTTCTGTAAAAGCAGCAAGAAAACTGGCAAAAATTGTCAGAATCAAATTTTTTTTCAGGACTCTAGAAATTAACCAAAGGCTTACAGGGAGCATTTATTCAAGAAAATGGCTAAAGCTCAGTAAGAAAAATGAGATGTATGGTATTTTAGCTTGCATTATTCTCATCCCCCAGCATCTAGCTCTGTGGTAGCCTTGAAAATTAACAGCTCTCGTTCATGGTTAAAACAAAGAGTCTGGCAGCTATGGGAGAAAGAAAAACAGGACTAGAGCTCTTTCAAAGCCTCATTCCCAAGAAATTCCCATTATTTGACATGTCTGACAGTTCTCTGAAAGACCCCACTTGCAAGGCTGTCTGTAGTTCACTTAATTTAGAACTCACCCACTGTGAAAAACTCTTTTTCTCTGTTTATTTGTCAAAAACAATTACAGACAATTGATTAACTTCACAGATGCCTGTGGTATTAGATAATAGTTGGGGAAAACAATAGACTAACCAAAGCTTAAAAACATAAGCTGTGTAAAAAGATATTCATAAGGGCTTTGAAAATTTTTGACATATTCCTGAGAACATAGAAGACCAAGTACATTCCCAGAACAGTGCTCATATTCAGGAAGAAATAGAGAAAGCCCTGAGATGTTACCTTTGACTGACCTCAAAGCTTTGTGCAAGCAGGAAGTGAAAGCAAAGGCAGAACAGTCAGCTTCCTGGCTGAGTGTCAAAATCATGCCCCAACATTCACACAGAGCCACTCTTCGATGACTGGAGGGCATATGAGTTCCAGGAATTTAAGAAAATATCTGTTTAGCAGACATTAACAATGGCAGAGTAGCAGATTGTCAACACAAAATAAGTGACTGAGGCAAAAACCTCAATCAATGAGGTCTATTAACACAAAGTTGAGGATGCACCTGGGAAAAACAAAAATGACAGATAAATCTGTGGCCATTTTTCTGAAGGGGAATTTGGGAGTTTCAGCATTTAAAGGCATACAGAAAGAAAAGAAAAGGCAGGGCAGACTAGTGAGACAAAATGGTTACATACTTGTAAGACCCAGGAAAATCTATGTTTTATATATGATAAGGTGAATGTTAGAGCAGAAAAAGGGAGTGAAGGAAGCACCAATTATGTAGATGTCCCTGGGTAGGTAGAAGAATGTCTGATCCTGTCTTGTCTCTGTCCTGTACCTATGAAAATAAACTTATAATTTATTATTAGAGTGGAATTGGAACTGACAGTAGTTGTACGAGCTAGACATAACCTGCAGACCTAAAGTTACAGTTTGCATGTCCTGCTTATGGGAGGCCAGCAAGGAATTTCCTTAAAGAATGATCTGTGGGTTGGGGAAAAAAATGGAGGACTGGAAGCAGCTTGCCACCACACTGCTCCCAAGGAAAGAAGTGGAAGGTACAGGCAGGTGCGCACATATGGATCACTCTTCTCTGAAGCAGCATTGTGAAATCACAGAGAAGCATCATGGAACACCCAGGCTCCAACCTGAGAGGATTTGGGTGACCACTTTGTCAGGTCCTGGGTGAGGAGTGGAGAACTCGGTGGTGCTTGGCCCACCAGAACTGACATCTTCCCACCTGACTTGGCCCCCACAGGGCCCCTCAACCTACAGAGCAGCATACAATTTGCTCAGCCTCAACTCCCCTCCAAAGGCCCCAACTGCCTCCTGCCTGGTTGGCCCTGACCCTGCCCTCCAGGTTGAATCATCCCTGCTGTCCACACGGACCTGCTTCTGCCTCCTCAGCTCTGCTTAGAAGCTCTACTTCTGGCTCCTCCCCAGTCCTGGCTTTGAGGCTTTCATACCAGAGCCCAAGCCTCTGCCTCTGTGCCTCCAGAACCCCCTCCAGGCCTGAGAAATAATCCACAAGTTTCCACACTGCACCTGAACCTCAAGACCACATCCCAGAGCCTCCACCACCACAGCAGGGCCAGAAGAACTGCTCCAAAATCCAATGCCCCATCAGGCCTCAAGCTGCCAGTACACTGCAACCTGATTTGAGCAAATGCACACAGCTTGAGAACCCATGAAAAGCACATACAGCTGCTGCTGTTACCTCTGTGGAGAAATCCTCAGTAGAGCAATCCCCACAATACCAGCCTCAGTGAAGAGGATCTCACCCAGCTCCCAAATCAAATATCCTACAACTATCTGGTGAACAACCCAACACCCAACCCAAGCAGCATTCAGCACAGGCTCCAGCAGAGGCAATCCCAGGTAAACAGAACAAATCATAAGAGCTGTATTACAGGCTTCTAGTGCATATGCACCTCCTTTGCCACATCAATGGCATTCCAGAGTGGAGGGGGGTGGAAGAGCACTATCTAGTAATGTCCCCTTACCCTAATCAAGCAGGGGAGTTTCCAGCAGGGAACAGAAGCCCTGCAAAGCTATTAGCCATGAGTTGAGCAAAGAGGACTCAGATGAAAAGAAACCAGCAAAACAACCCTGGCAATATGAAAAATCAAAAGATCACCACTCCCAAGGAATTGCAGTGGAGCTACATCAGTGAACTCCAACTACAAGGAAACTGTCAAAATGACATAAATGGAATTCAGAATATGGATGGCAAATAAGATGAATGGAATTGAAGAGAAAGTTGAACACCAACCAAAAGAAGCCCAAAAAATATTTCAGGAAATTAATGAAAAAGTCACTAAAAACTAGACAAAATGAAGAAAAATATAATAGAATTTAAAGAAATGAAAGAGTCATGCAGGGATTTTCAAAACACAGCAGAAAGTCTAAGCAACAGATTAAACCAAGGAAAAGAAAACATCTCAGACCTTGAAGATAAGGCTCTCGAGCTAACCCAATCATTTAAAGAGGCAGAGAAGAGAACAAAGGCAGAGAAATCACTTAGAGAAATATGGAACTATGTGAAGCAAACAAACATATGTATTATAGGTACACCTGAGGGAGGAGAAGAAAGTGCTAAAAGCATGTAAAATCTATTTAAAGGAATTATTCTAAACTTCATACAGAAACACAAAAGGTCCTGAATAGCCTAAACAATCTTAAACAAAAACAAACAAAAATACCAAAGCTAGAGGGATCACACTACCTTGACTTCAAAATATACTACAAAACTATAGTAACCAAAACAGCATAATACTGGCATAAAAACAAGCACATAGATCAATGGAACAGAATAGAAAGCCCAGAAATATATCTACACATTTATTGCCAACTGAATTTGGGTAAAGATGACAAGAACACAATTAGGAAAAAACAGTCTTTTCAATAAATGGTGTTGGAAAAATTGGATATCCATATGTGGAAGAATGAAATTAAGCCTTTATCTCTCACCATATGCAAAAATCAATGCAAAATTGATAAAAAATTTAAATATAAGATCTGAAATTATGAAACTACTAGAAGAAAACATAGGGAGAAATTTTCATAACCTTTGTCTCAGTGAGGATTTTTTGGATATGACCTTAAAAGCACAGGCAACAAAAGCAAAAATAGACCAATTAGATTACAAACAACAAAAAAACTTCTGTGCAACAAAAGAAACAATCAACAGAATGAAGATACAACTTACTGTTGGGAGAGTATATTTGCAAAACCAAACATCTGATAAGTGGTTAATATCCAGAGTATATAAGGAACTTAAACAACTAAACAGCAAAGAAGCAAATAACTCAATAAAAAATGGGCAAGAGATGTGAATAGATATTTCTCAAAAGAAAACATACAAATGAACAAAAGGTATATGAAAAAATGTTCAACATCAGTCGTCATCGGGGAAATGCAAATTAAAATGACAATGAGATACCTCCTCAGTGAAGTTAGAATGGCTACCATAGAAAAAACAAAAGATAACAAGTGTTGATGAACATATGGAGAAAAGGGAACCCTTACACACTTTTGTGGGAATGTAAATTAGAACAGCCACTATAAAAAATAGTATTAATGTTCCTCAAAAAATTAAAATAGAACTACTATATGGTCCAGCAATCCCCCTACTGGGTATATATTCAAAGGAAAGGAAATTAGTATATTGAAGAGACATCTGCACGCCCATGTTTATTGCAGCACTATTCATATAACCAAGATATGGAATCAACCTAAGTGTTCATCAATGAATCAATGTATAAAGAAATTGTGATATGTACATTTTTTGGAATATTATTCTGTCATAAAAAAGAAGAAAATCCTGTCATTTGCAACAACATGGATGAACATTATGTTAACTAGGTTATCAAATTTGTGGGCATAAAATTGTTCATAATATAACAATAAGCAAGGCACAGAAAGACAAAAGCCACATGATATCACTCATATGTGGATGCTTAAAAAGTCGATCCTGTAGAAGTTGAGAGTAGAACAGTGGTTACTAGAGGCTGGGAAGGGTAAGCAGGGAAGGAGGATGGGGCAAGGTTGATCAATGAGTATAATGTTACGGTTAGATAGAAGAAATAAGTTCCTGTGTTCTATTGCCCAGTAGGTTAAATATATTAATAACTAACAATAATGTAGTGCATAGCTAGATGAGAAAACTTTAAATGTTCTCACCACAAAGATGATAAATTTTTAAGGTGATGGATATGTATATTACCCTGCTTTGATCATTACACAATGTATACAAATATAAAAATATCACATTGTACCCCATAAATATATATAATTATTGTGTCAAAAATAAAACTTTTAAAAAAGTTAATAAAGAAATATTATGAACAATTTTATGCCCACAAATTTGATAATCTAGTTAAATGGGCCAATTCCTTGAAAGATACAATCTACTAAAACTCACACAAGACTAGGCAATCTGAATAGTTTTATATCTATTTAAAGAAATTTATTATTGAATAAATTGTTAACAAAATTCCAAAATATAAAGCACCAAGCCCAGATAGATTCACTGGTATATTCTACCAAATAATTAGGAAGAAATTTTACCAATTCTCTATAATCATTTTCAGAATATATTAATAGAAGCAGAGGCAATACTTCCTAAATCATTCTATCAGTCTGGTATTATCCTAATACCAAAACCAAAGATACTGCAAGGAAAGTGCAGACCAATGTCTCTCATAAACATAGATGCAAAAATTCTCAACAAATATTAGCAAATCAATCCAACAATTTATAAAAATATTTATGCACCACGACCGAGTAGGATTTATCCCCAGTATGCAAGGTTGGTTCAACATTCTAAATCAATTAACATAATCTGTTATATCAACAGGCTAAAGAAGAAAACTAACATGATTACATCAATAGATTTGGGAAAAGCACTTAACAAAATCCAATACCCATCCATGATTTAAAAAAAAAAAAAAACTCTCAGTAAACTAGGAATAGAGGGTAACATATTCGACTTGATAAATAACATCTACAAAACAACCTACATCTAACATCCATACTTAATGGTGACAAACTAGGAGCTTTCTTGCTAAGATCAGAAATCGAGCAAGAATTTCCTTCACATATTCAGTTTCCACATTGTACAGTAAGTCCTAGCTAATGCAATAAGCCAAAAAATAAATAAATAAAATGTATACTGATTAAGAAGGAACAAATGAAACTGTCTTTATTGATGTCACAATTGTCTACATAGAAAATCCAGAATAAGTGACCCAAAAAAACCCTCCCAGAACTAATAAGCAATTATAGCAAGATTGCAGAATACATGGTTAAATATACAAAGTCCATTGCTTTCACATGTATCAGCAATGAACAAGTGAAATTTGAAATTCAAAAACAATACCATCTACATTAGAACTCAAAAAAAAAAGAAATACTTATATATAAATCTAACAAAATATGCCCAAGATCTATATACAAAAAACTACAAACCTTGAATGAAAGTAATCGAAGAAGAACAAAATGCATGAGGTGTTATTCTTTTTATGAATAAGAAAACTCAATATTGTCAAGGTGTCAGGTCTTCCCAACTTGATCTATAGGTTAAACAGAGTCCCGGTCAAAATCCTAGCAAGTTATTTTGTGGACATCGCTAAACTGATGCTAAAGTTTACAGAAAGAGGCAAAAGACCCAGAATGGCTAACACAATATTGAAGGAACATAAATTTGGAGGACTGACACTACTCAGCTTCAAGATTTACCATGAAACTACAGGAATTAAGACAGTGTAGCATTGATGAAAGCATAGACAAATAGGTCAATGGAACAGAATAGCAAGCCAGAAATAGACCCACATAAATATAGCCAACTGGTCTTTACAAAGGAGCAAAAGTTATGCAATGGAGAAAAGATCATCTTTTCAACAAATTTTGCTGGAACAGGAGGACATCCACATGCATAATAATTACTCTAGACACAATTCTTGTACCTGTCACAAAAATAAACTCAATATGGATCACAGACATAAATGTAAAATGCAAAACTACAAAACTAGACAATAACATAGGAGAAAACCTGGGTCACCTTGAGCATGGGGATGATTTTTTGATACAACCCCAAATGCACGATTCATGAATGAAAAAATCTATAAGGTGGACTTCATTAAAATTAAAATTTCTGCTCTGCAAAAAGACACAGTCAAGAGAATGAAAAGACAAACCACAGACTGGAAGAAAACATTTGCAAAAGGCTTATTTGGTAAAGAACTGTACCAATTAATAATATACAAAGAACTCTTAAAACTGAAGGATAAAAAAATGAAAAACCTGATTTAAAAATGGTCAAAAGAACAGACACCTCACCAAAGAAGATACATAAATAAATAAGTATATGAAAAGATGTTCAACATCATATATCATTAGAGAATAGTAAATTAAAACAAAAATGAGATAATACTACACCCTTATGAGAATGACCAAAAACTAAAACACTAACAACACGAACTGCTGTTGAGAATGTGAAGCAACAGGAACTTTCATTCATTGCTGACGGGAGTGCAAAATGGTACAGCCACTTTGGAAGACAATTTAGTGGTTTATTCCAAAACTTTACTCTTACTACATAATCCAGCAATTGTGCTCCTTGGTATTTACCCAAATGAGTTAAAAATTTATGTCCACATAAAAACCTGAATACAAATGTTTATAGCAGCTTTATTCATCTTTACCAAAACTTGGACACAACCAAGATGTCCTTCAGTAGGTGAATGGAGAAATCAACTGTGGTGCATCCATAAATGGAATATCATTCAGTGCTAAAAAGAATTGGGCTATTAAGTTCATTTAAAGCCTACGTTTCTCCTATAAAGACATGGAGGAACTTTAAATTCATATTACCAAGTAAAAGTGCCAATCTGAGAAGCTACAAACTGTAGATTCCAACTATATGATAATCTGGAAAAGGCAAGACTATGGAGACAGTAAAAGAATCAGTGGCTTCCAGAGGTTGGGGATGGGGGAGGAATGAATAAACACAGCACAGAGGATTTGGGGGGCAGTGGGACTACTGGTATGATACTATAACAGTGGATACCTGTCATATATTTGTCAAAATACAATATATAGCACCAAGAGTGAATCCTAATGTACACTATGGACTTTGGTTGATAATGATGTGTCTACGTAGTTTCATTGATTATAACAAATATACCACTCTTGTGTGGGAGCTTTATGATAAGGGAGGCTCTGTGTAGGGCCGGGAGGAAGAGGGCTTATAGGAAATCTCTGTGCCTTCTGCTCAAGTTTGCTGTTAATATGAAACTGCTCTAAAAATAGAGTATATTTTTTAAAAATGGAATAGAATTTCTAAGAACTATAGGACAATTACACAAAATGTAACACGCATGCAATGGAAATACCAGAAGATGAAAGAAAGAAACAGAAAAAGTATTTGAAATAATAACAGATGAAAATTTTCCAAAATTAATGGAGATACCAGTCCACATATTCAGGAAGCTCAGAACACCAAAGCAAGATAAATGCCAGAAAAAAATATATACCCCCAGGCATATCATATTAAAACCACAGAAAACCAAAGATGAAGATAAAATCTTGATAGAAGTTGGAGGGAAACTTTCTTATAAAGGAAAAATAATAAGAATTTCCTTTGACTTCTTGTCAGAAATCAAGCAAGTAGGAAGAGAGTGGAATAAAATATCTGAAGTATCAAAAGAAAAAAAAGCTCCCCAACCTAGAATTCTGTATCAAGAGAAATTATTCCTCAAAAATAAAGAAGAAATACTTTTTCAGATGAACACAAACTGAAGGAATTTCTCCTAAGTATACTTGTCTTGCAAGAAATGTTTTTAAAAATCTTCAGAAAAAGAGGAAAATGATAAAGTTGTAAACTCAAATCAATATAAAGAAAGGAAGAGCATTAGAGAAAGAATAAATGAAGGTAAAATAAAATCTTTTATTTTTCCTATTCTTAACTGATCTATAGATAGCCGCTCAACATAATAGCAACAATGTATTGGTATTAGACTTATAGATGAGTGAATTGAATGGAAGCAATGTTAAAAGGGATGAAAAGAGAGATATAGTTGAACTAAACAACTGTCAGTTGAAGTGAACTGAACTATTAATCAAATTGATCTAGTTGGCATTTATAAAATTCTTCATCCAACAATAGCAGAATATATTTTCTTATCAAATTCATATGGTACATGCACCAAGAGAAAAAACATACTGGGCCAGAAAACACACTTTAACAATGTAAAGAAATATAAATCACACAAAGTAGGCTATTAGATTACATAGAATGGAACTAAAAATCAATAACAGAGGAATAGCTGGAAAATCCCAAACTACTAGAGATTAAGCAACATACTTCTAAGTAATACATGGATCAAATAAGATATCTCAAGAGATATTTTTTAAAATTTTGAAATAAATGAAAATATAACATCATAATTTGCGAGAAGCAATGAAAACGGTCTTTTGAGGGAAATTTATAGTATTTAATGCATATATTAAAAAGGAGAAATATGTAAAATCAATAATCTAATCTTACACCTTAGGAAACCAGAAAATGAAGAGCAATGTAAACCTAAAACATGCAGAGTAAAAGAAATAATAACAATTAGAGCAGAAATTATTAATTTGAAGTAGATTTTAAATGTTCTCACCACAAAAAATGTATGTGAGGTAATAGATATGTTAATTAGCTTGATTTAGTCATTCCGCATGTGTACATACATTCAAACATCATGTTGTACACCATAAATATACACAATTTTATTTGTCAAT
>NW_012137636.1:3432525-3512756 GCF_000956105.1 Propithecus coquereli | reverse complement strand
TAAATAAGTATTATAAACAATTCTATGCTTACAAGTTTGATAACTTAGATAAAATGGAACAATTCTTTGAATGACACAATTTCCCAAAACTCACGTAAAGAGAAATAGATAATCTGAATAGGCTTATACCTATTAAAGAAATTGATTTAATAATTAATAATTTTCCAAGAAAGAAAGCACCAGGCCCAGATGGGTTCACTGGTGAATTCTAGCAAGCATTTAAGAAAGAAATGATAACAATGCTGTACAGTATTTTCTAGAAAATAGAAGAAAAGGAAGCACTTCCTAACTCATTGGATGAGGCCAGCATTGCCCTAGTACCAAAACCAGACATTAAAAGCAAGGAAAACTACAAAGAAATATCCCTCATGAACATAGATGCAAATATCCTCCACAAATATTAGCAAATTAAATTTTTGTATAAATGTACAATAATAGATAAAAAGAATTATACACGATGCCCAAATGGGATTTATTCCAGGCATGAAAGTCTGGTTAATATTTAAAAATTAATTAATGTAATATGTCACATAAACTAGGTAAAGAAGAAAATGATATAATTATATCAATAGATACATAAAAAGTATTTAACAAAATTCAACCTCCATTTATGATAAAAACTCAGCAAACTAAAAATAGAGAGGAACTGTCTTGACTTGATTAATAAAAAAATTTACAAAAAAATCTACAGCCAACTTCATATTTAATGGTGAGAAATTAGATGCTTTTCTCCCAAGACTGGAGACAAGATGAGGATGCTTTCTCTCACCACTCCTATTCTACATTGTACTGGATGTCCTATCTAATTTAATAGGATAAGAAAAGGAAATAAAAGATTTATAGATTGAGAAAAAATAAAATTAAAATGTCTTTGCATAGACATGATTGTCTATGTCAAATCTGAAAGAATAGGCCCCCAAAATACAAAAACAAAAGCAAAAGTGAAGATAAAACAACAAATCAACTCTGGACCTAGTAGGCAAAAATAGCAACATTGCAGAATATAAGGTTAATATGCAAAAGTCAATTAATTTTTCCAGCAATGAACAACTTGAATTTAAAATTAAAAACACAATACCATATATGTGAACACTAAAAATATGAAAACTTAGGTGTAAATCTAATGAAATATATACCAGGTCTATTGAAGAAAACTGTAAAACTCTGCTGGAAGAAATCAAATACCTAAATAAATAGAAATATGTTCCATGTTCATGAATAGGAAGACTCAATATCATTAAGATGTCTGTTCTGCCCAACATGATCTATGAATTCAACACCACCATCCAAATCAAAATCCCAGAATTTTATGGACTTAGATAAACTCTAAAGTCGATATGGAAAGGCAAAAGACAAAGAATAACCAACACAATATTGAAGAAGAGTAAATTCGAAGAACTGACACTACCTGACTTTAAGACTTACTATAATGCTACATAAGACAGCATGGCATTGGCATAATAATTGACAAATATATCAATGAAAGAGAATAGAGAGCCCAGGCTGGACATGGTGGCTCATGCCTGTAATCCTAGAACTCTGGGAGGCCAAGGCAGGAGACTAGCCTAAGTAACATAGCCAAAACCCCATTTCTACAAAAAAAAATAGAAAAATTAGCCAGACATGGTGGCATGTACCTGTAGTCCCAGCTACTTAGGAAGCTGAGGCAGAAGGATCACTTGAGCCCAGAAGTTTGAGGTTGCTGTGAGCCATGATGATACCACTGCACTCTAGCCAGGGCAACAGAGTAAATAAGACCCTGTCAAAGAAAAAAAAAAAAACAGAAATAAACATGGACAAAGATAGTTAACTGATCTTTGAGAAAGGACCAAAGGCATGGAGAGATATCACATTTTCAAGACATAGTGCTGGAGTGATTGAAAATCCACATGCAAAAATAAAAAAAAGTATGTGAACACAGACTTTACACCTTTCACAAAAACAAACTCACTATCAATCATAGATATAAATGTGACACTCAATAGTATAAAACTACTAGAAGATAACATAGGAGAGGATCTGGAAAACCTAGATACAACACCAAGTGCACAATCCATCAAAAAAATTGAAATGTTGGACTTTATGAAAATTTAAAGCTTCTCTGTGAAAGACACTGTTTAAGAGAATGAAAAAACAACCCACAGAATGGGAGAAAATATTTGCAAAATAGATATTTCATAAAGGACTTGTATCCAAAATATACAAAGAACTGTTAAAACTCATCAATAAGAAAACAAAAAACTACTCAGAAAATGGGCAAGACATCTGAACAGACACCTCACCAAGAAGATGGCAAGTAAGTATATGGAAAGAAGCTCAACATCATAAGTCATTAGAGAATTGAAAATTAAAGCAACAATGAGCTACCACTACACACATTAGATAATGGCTAAAATGCAAAAAACTGACAATACCAATGGCTAATGAGGATGAGTATTAACAAAAACTCTCATTCATTACTGGTGGGAATTCAAAATGATATTCACTTTGGAGGAAAACTTGGTAGTTTCTTATAAAGCTAAACATGGTTTTACCACATAATCCAGCAATTGTAATCCTAGGTATTTACACACCTGAGTTGACACTTAAATCCACATGAGAATGTTTATGGCAGTTTATAATCACCAAAACCTGGAAGCAACCAAGATGGTCCTCAAAAGCTGAATGGATAAACTGTGGTATATCCATACTATGGAATATTATTCAGTGATAAAACAAGATGAGCTATCAAGCCATGAAAATACATGGAGGAATCTTAAATGCACATTGCTAAGTGAAAGAAGCCACTCTGAAAAGGCTACATAGTGTATGATTCCAACTATATTACCTTCTAAAAAAGGTAAAACTATAGAATAGTAAAAAATCAGCAATTGCCGGGGATTTGGAGAAGGAACAAGATGAACAGATAAAGCACAGGGGATTTTTAAGACAGTGAAATTTTTCTGTATGATCTTGTACTGATGGGTACATGACATTATGCAATTGTCAAAACCCATAAAACTGTGCAACACAAAGGGTGAACCTTAATGTAAACAATGGATTTTAGTTCATAATAATGTGCCAGCATTTATCCATCAATTTTAACAAATGTACCACACTAATGCAAGATGTTAATAATAGAAGAAATTATATGAGTGGGAGAGGGGTAATATGGAAACTCACTGTAATACCAGCAATTTTTTTTGTAAACATAAAATGGTTCTGAAAAATAAAGTCTATTTTTTTTAGTGTCTGCCCATGGATCTTCCTTTATATATGAATACAATCTGGCATTTTTCTAAGTAAAATTTCTCTGTTTCTAGCATTTGAATCTCACTTCTCTGTGCAAGATTTTCTTGAGTTTTTTATTTCCTAGGTCATTTCTGTCAGAATTAAGGGGTGGGGTAGTGAGAATTCAGACATATGTCCTCAAGCTGCCATCTGTTCTCCGAATGGTATCCCATATGTTGTTGATGTGTAGAGTTTTCATTGTTGACATTTATGAATTGACTATAATTGTACTTTGATTTCCTTCTTGACTCAAGTTAATTATGAGGGTGTTTAAATTCCAAGTGGTAATTTTTTTAAAAAAATGTTACTAATTTCAGCTTCATTGCTCATTGTTTTAAATATGCAAATTGCACAAATCCTACTTTTTGGAAATATTGAGGGCTTAAGGGGTTTTTTCCCTTAGTAGTTCAGAATAGGACCAATTTTTGAAACATTGCCTAGGTATTTTATAGCGATGTATATCATTCTTACATACAAAGTTTAATTTTTTTTATCTATAATTTTTTGTGTTTTTTCCTCTGTAAGATTTTGAACAATTTTATTATATATATTGTTATATTACTTATTACATATAAGTTTATGAATATTCTATTGCCAATCTGTATTGTATCTTTTATCAATGTAAATAATCCTTTATCACATGTTATTTGTCTCAAATTTAACTTGTCTAATAGCAGTATTGTCATGAATGTCTACTTTTAGTTTTTATTTGCTTGACTACCTTTGACCATCCCTGTACTTCTAAACTTAGGTATCATTTCATTTTGGAAGTTTCTCTTCTAAACAGTATGGAGTTGAATTTTAGGGAAGGTTTTTTTAAAAATAGTCTTTGTTTTAGCAAAGGAGCTTAAACCATTCATATTTATATGTGACATATCGTATTTGGTATTATTAATATTCCAGCCACTTCATTTTAATCTTTCTATGTTAAGGTTGTCTTGCTTATTTGGGTTTTTTTTTTTTTTTACTTGGTTATTAATTGTAGCTTGAAAAAAGGGCCCACCAAATTAGCCACATCCTGATCCCTGGAACTTTTATATGTTAACTTACATGGCAAAAATGAACTTTGTAGATGTGATTAAGTTAGGATCTTGAAATGGGGAGATTAGCCTGGTTTATCCCAGTGAGTTCTAAATACAATCACAAGAGGGAGGCAGGAGGAGATTTGACACGCAGAGAGAAGAGGAGAAGCATTATAACCACAGAGGCAAAGACTGGGCTGATGCAGCCACAAGCCAAGGAATGCTGACAGCCACTTGAAGCTGGAAGAGGCAAGGGATGGATTCTCCTCTAGAGTCTCTGGAGGGGCCTTGGCCCTGATAACACCCTGAGTTTGGCCCAGCAGAACTGATTTTGGACTTCTGGCCTCCAGAGCTGTAAGAGAATAAATTTATGTTGTTTTAAGCCACTAAGTGTGTGGTAATTTTTTATAGTAGCCATAGGAAACTAATACACTAATTTTCTTAATTTTAATTTTATTATAGCATAGCTTTGCTTTAATTTTAGATTTAATGTATCTCTATCAAAGTAAAAAACAAAAGAGATATCTAAAATATCTGAATGGAAATTTTACATAACTTGTTTCCTTTTTTTACTGTCTCTCCTTACTCAACTCCTTATATTTCTTTTCTGAAATGTTCTCTAACTATATTTATAATGATTTTGTAAACACTTTCTGTTTGTCTAACTTCATTGCTTATCACAGTTGTTATTATTCTATCTCCTTTTTTCTTCTTGAGTTCTTAATTTTGAAACAATTCTCAATCAGCTGAGTACTTCCTCACAGAAGATCTTCAAGAAGAGTATACAATGTTAAATTTTCTTCCTTTTATATTTCTAAGAAAATTGTTCTATGCCTTGGCACAGAAATGATATTTACAAAGTTCTTGGATCACAATTTTTCTTTGAAAACTTCGAACATGTTTTTATACTGTTTTCTGGCATTTATTTTTGTGAAGAAGAGGAGTGATAATTTGAGATGCATTTCTTTTAGGTAACCTTTAAATTTTCTACCCTGCCTAGATGTTTAAAGATGTTTAATCTCTGAAATTAAATACTCTTTTTGATTGTGTCTCAAAGTCAATTTCTTTTTATCAGTGTTGCCTGCTCCTCTGGACACCACATTTTGTGACTCTTCCTCCTGCTCCAGATTCTGAACCATGTCAGCCGGTCTCTCATGACAGCTGCAGACGTCCCAGATGCTGACGACCTTCTCACCATGACCTTGCACCCCAAAGGGCTCTGCCATTGGGAGCGCTCTTTCCTATCCTTCTCTGATGCCAGCTCCTCTACTGTGTGTAGCCAACCTTAATAATTCCAAATTCATGGATGACACATGGAAACCCCAGTTTTCTCTAGAGAGACAATTGCCTGATTGTTTTTTCTTAAACTTAGCCATCCATTTTTCTCTTTCTCCATCTATCACCTTTTTTTGCAAGAGGAGAATTTCTTCTTATATCCCCCAGAAGAGCCTTCAATCTCTCATCATTCCTCAGCACCCCCTCCCTATAGCACCTTCTCCAACACTTAGTGCTGAGACGCCTTTAGGGTAATGCTATAGAAATAAAAAATAATGAAGAATGACAACAATGTTGGCCATTAGACCAAACAATAGTGGGCTGTTATTTGTCTAAACCAAGGAAGGAACAAAAAGGTACAAATTCAGAACGAAGGTGATTGCCAAGGAGAAAGTCAGACACTCACCTTTAGATTTCAGTTACTCTTCTACTCCCTCTGGATTTGATCCTGAGGGTTACAAAGCAGAGACATAGCTGGACTCTTGGTAGAAATGAGGCTCCAAGTTACCTGGAAATTTTTCACCTTGAGCATCCTTTCAGAGATATTTCATTTAGTTACACTATAAACATGCCCCTCTTATGAGAGATATTAACTTCTTACATCCCAATTTCCTTTTCTGCTAAATATGCAAATAGTACTATACTCAAGATAATTAAAGGGTGTGAGTAGATTTATTAAAAGAGAGAATGGGAAGGAGAAAGAGGAGATGCAGGGCCGGATCCTAGTGAAGTGGCAGGAGAGGGGGAGCCCTCTGATGGTGTCAGCCCTGACAATGACAAATGCTCCTAGACAGCACATGAGCTCCCTGAAACCAGAACCATTCTGTCATCTCTCAGTAACTCGCACTGATAAAAGACAAATGAACTTTTGCTTCTAATTATTCTGGAACGTCAATTGTGGCAGAGAAAATTAGTTTAGCTTTAAAAGTTAATTACAAATAAATGTACCATGCAAATGTCAAGAAGGACTGATCCTGAAATATGGCGTTTCCAAGAAGCCAAGTGAATGAGTAATCAAGAAAGAGCTGGAAAAATTCTCACCCATCATGGCTAGCAATGCAAATTCCAGCACCAAGTAACAAGATCTGCTTCCTGCACGGAGAGTCAGTTATTTTCCTCCCCACCTCAACTCTCATCCCTATCTTGTTTCGATTCCCAGGTTTCTAAATGGCACGAAAAGTAATTCTTTCCATTCTGTGCATTCCTTCATCGCTACGAAGCCACATACCTCCTCTCACTTCTATCTTTAGGTCGTGCTGCTCTATGCCTCTACCTATGTCCTGGTCTCCCTCAGCATAGACAGATACCATGCCATTGTCTACCCCATGAAGTTCCTACAAGGAGGTGAGCCGGCCGTGGGCAAGGGTGGGATTGTTTTTACTGTTTCATTAATATTTTACTCCTAGTAATAATTCTCTTCCTCCCCCTTTCTTCTCTTCCTCCTTTCCTCTGTTCTCTTTCTTCACCTCCTTCCCCACTAATGGGTGTGATTGTCCAAAAAGGTGTAGAACAGAAAGCTTGCAGGGGCAGGGCGTGATAGCTCATGCTTATAATCCCAGCATTCTGGGAGGCCAAAGCAGGAGGATTGTTTGAGGCCAGGAGTTCAAGACCAGCCTGAGCAAAATAGAGAAACTCCTGTCTCTACAAAAAAAAAAATTAAAAAAAAAAATAGCTAGGGGTAGTCTGAAGCCTTAGCTACTAGGGAGGCTGAGACAGGGGGATCGCTTGAGCTGGGGAGTTTGGGGCTGCAGTGAGCTATGATCATGCCACTGAACTCCAGCCTGGGTGATAGAGCAAGACTCTATCAAAAGGAAAGGCAGAGAATGAGAGAGAGAGAGAGAGAGAGACCCAGTCATGAGCGCCTAGGAGAATACTGACTGATCATTCCTACAGATGGCTTAGAATCCTTAAGGAAGGAGAATATCTGGATCCACTTTGCTGAAACCGCAAAGCCCGTGATACCGCCAAGTGATGCCTCAGTGATTCAGGAGAAATGTTAAGAGCACTTCCTGAACAGACTACATAAATGGCCAGAGCAGGAGAAGACATAGACAACCGATAGGGATTGTTATGAAGCACAACACGGGGTTAATCACAGCATGTCTCCCTTCCTACCACCCACCCCATCCCAGACAGGAGGTCTCTGCTCCCAAGGAGGGATCTTAGTAGGAATGCTGGATTTCAAGAGACAGAGTGGGGTCCTGGAAATCATTGTGCCCTAGAAGCATGATTTGTTCCTACTCGCAAGACTAGCGGCCATTGCTCCACCCACAGGTGGAGCACACTCTCCTCCCTGCACCCTGAAAGTAAATAAAAAGCCAGTGTTTAGGGACCTCTACTACCATTCCTCAAGCCACCGTGAAATCTGATAAAATAAAGAACCTAACAGGCAATCTTGGCTACAAAGATGAGATGCAATCAAATGTCATAAGAAATGTGACAAAATCCAAACTGGAAAACAGATTATACCTTCGAAATATCGCTCCACAGAATTTGCACCTAAAAAAGCAAATTTAATAGAGGAAGCAAAAATTTAGCATAAATATAATTAATGTCATCAATGACCTGCAAGAAGGTGGGGAGATACAGTAATATTTACTATTGACAGGGGTATAAATTGGAACAGATATTTTGAATGGCAAGTCAACGTCTCATTAAAATATAACATGTGCAGCCTTTTGACACGATTTCTTGGTATCTACTCTGGAGAAACATTCACATATGTACAGGTATACATATGTGTTGTATATTGTAGTATTGCTTAGAATAGCAGGAATTTAATGCTAACCTGGATGTCTCTCAGTGGAGGAATGGCTAACTATCCCGTAGTAGAAGTGTCAGTAGTTCAGGTTTATTGATTGCATACTAGGTACCATTCATGATTCTAAGGTCTTTACATAATTTAGTTACTTTAATCTTCATTACAGCTCTGTGAGGTATATTCTGTTATTATCTGCATTTTACACTTTAAGCAGCTGCTATTCAGAGAGTTAAAATAATTTGCCCAAATTCACACAGCTAGTAAGTACAGGGGCAGGATTTGAACCCAGACAGTCTGGGTCTAGCTTGGGTGCTTTTACCTACTATATATTCTGCCTCTCAATGCAGAGGTGGTAGAGCCATGGGCAGTAATACGCATCCACAAGAACATATCCACATCACATGTTGAGTGGGATAAAACAACAAAAATCCATGCAGTATGATAACAGTAATATAATGTCAAAAACTGAAAACAATTCAAGATACCATGTACAGAGAGAGAGAAGAGCACAAGGAAAGAACATGAAAGAGAGCTCTAGGAATAATTGACAACTGTCTGCAAGGACATACACCAACTTGACATTAGTCCTCACATCTGGGGATGGGAGTTGGACTAGCTACTAGGAATGACCACAGGAATTTATTAATATATGCAAAATGGCAATTTTTATACAAAAAACATATCAATGTGTTGTGTACAATGAAAATTAATTTATTATAGTCATGCAAAATAAATAAGTTCTGGAAATGTGCTGTACAACATAGTGCATATGATTAACAATACTGTGTTGTATGCTTAAAAATTTGCTAAGATGGTAGATCTTATGTTAACTGCTCTTACCACAAAAGTAAAAAACATGTAAAACAAGACAAAACAAAGGGGACAGGAGGAAGCTTTGGGAGGTGATGGGCAAGTTTATGGCATTGACTGTGATGATGGTTTTATGGGTGTATACCTATGTCCAAAGGCATCAAGTCATATATGTAAATTTCTGCAACTTTTTGTAGGCCTATCATACCTCAGCAAAGTGGTTTAGAAATTATTTTTTAAGTAGAATTTACACCTGTTTCTTGGGATTTTTCTCAGTTATGTGGTTTGTCTGTTTTGAGAAGGTGTGAGACTTGCACCAAGTTTTCTGGGCACTGTCAAGCCCTGGTTGTTAAGGTCGCGGAGGAGGCAGGGAACGGGATGGGGCAGGGAAATGGGGGAGACATTCCATGAGTAAGTATGCCAAGTTGCAATACACTTATTCATCCATCTATTTGTTTATGCCAGGCAGGCTCAGAAAGGATCGAATGTGGTGGAGAAAAAGACACCTGCACCAGAGTATTTTAAGGTGAAGAAATCAAAGTGAAGGGAAAATAAGTCTAAGAATTGCACGAGGGGAGTCCCAGGACACTTACCAGAGGTGGAGGCTTATGACCTGTAGTTAAGTGGGTAACATGGTCAGTTACATGTTTCACCACATTCATTAGGCAAAAAATCAACTGTTCACAGAAAATATGACCAATTTTGGAAGACACTCTGTAATATTATGAACATTGTCCTAAATTACAGGAAAGGCAGCAATGAATATTACAGTTCTCTTTCAAAGATGTAAAACAAATTATTCCTCACTACAAAATTAATAGAGGCTCAATGTAGGGCACTTAGAAAATAATCATCTTCAATAGCTTCTGGGAAAGATGAAAGTTTGGAAACAGATATTAGCCATTTCCCTCTGCCCAGTCCCAACTAATGTCATTGAAGAAGTGTAAAAAACAAGGAAGACCTGTAGCTCAAACGGGAGCCAAGGAAAGAAGCCATCCACGTACCAGAAACTTCAAGGAATTCCCAGCACGCAAGTGAGCAGATTAAACACAGAAGCCAAGTGTCAATTTATAACTCAGCCCCTGGGAAAGCTACACGGCCTTGTAGAGATTGAAAAGATCCTCACAGTTTATCGGGTGAGGGCAGCGGGTGAGGACAGGGGCATGACCTACACCGGAGTCATTTTGGTGCTCAGCTCATTGGAGTTTAAGAGCATCTGTGAGGGGCAGGGTTGGGGTTTATGCTGCTTACGGAGAGAAGGCACAAGAAAGAGATTTCGCCCAGAATGGCAGGGCTCGCCGTGGAGAGTCTTGGAGCAGGAAGAGGCCCAAGGGAGTCACATGAGTTGGACAGGTACATGGCAATGGCAGCTAAGCAAGGGCAGGGGAGAAAAAGGAAAGGCCAAAGTTTATTTTTTACTGCTTTTCACTAAAGTGGTAGTTGCCTTAGGCAACAACTCCAGAGAAGTTGACAATTTTAAGGCTCTTTAGGAAAAATAAATATGAGAAGAATTAGGAAAATACTGATAAGAGGAAAATGTAGTGTCAGATACTAAAACATAAGACTTTGACAATGAGAACAATATGATATTGGAACCAGAATAACATATATAAGCCATGTAAAATTTCTATCAGTCGGGAAAAAAATGAATTAGTCAATGTATGGTGTTGGAATATCTGATTAGTCATTTAAAAAATATTAGATCACCACATGTCATAGTTAATTACAAAGTAAATTCCAGTTGGATTGAAAAAGTGAACATTTTAAATATAAAAAGTTTAAAAAAACATTTGGGTTACACTTTCATAATCTTGGTGAGGGAGGGGCCTTTCTAGAAATCACACCAAAGGCAGAAATAATCCGGGAAATACAGCTTTTACTACATCAAAAATTTTGAATTATTTATACAAATAATGAACATTCATGGACAAACTTAAAAAGCAAAATTACAAATGGAAAAGTATTTGTATATAACAGGCAAAGAGCAATATCCTTCTTATAAGGAAATCTGGAAAAGAAATAAGAACATATCAACGGAGAAAATGGGCAAAGGAAGTGTACAAACTGTTAAGAATCAAAGAAATACAAATGAATAGAAGATATACGGAAATGCTCATTTCGACTACTAAAGAATTGCAAGATTAAACATTTGAATCTGAAATTTTACCAACCAGACAATAAAATTAAAAGGAAGAATCCTCTCAGTGTTGGGAAAGTGTAAAGAAATAGGTACTTCTAGACACTAACAGTGAGAGCTGTAAATTGTAGACACTTTATATCAGCCAAAAACTTACAAATCTGTTTCCGAGAGTTCATTCTAACTCTCGGAAACAGATTTGAAATAACAAGAGCTGGGCAAAGAGATACATAGAAATTATTTATAATAAAAATTTTTAGAAACAACCTAAATTTATAATGATATGCCACTGATAAAACTGAAGTTTAGTGTAACTGCGGGAAAAAATGTTATCAGTACTTTTCAAATTGCACTTCACACACTGGCCCCCAGGGGGCTCATTTGTTGGACTGTTCTAGGGTGGGTCTGGGCCGTGCTGGCTGTCACCCAGCTTCCACCTGAGCTCCCCCAGCTTTCTGCATGTTTCTGGGCTCAAGATAAAATTATATTTGAGGAATGGGTCTTACTACCTGAAAAAAGTCTTGATGCCACTGTACAGATGCAGATTTCTTAACATTTTTTTCAAAGAAAAATATGAGGTTACAAGGCAGCATATATATTACGATCTTGTTTTTGAATGTGCAATCTATATATTATATAAAAATGCATTATAAAAATTTAAACTGGCTGCTTCTGAGTGATGGCATTATGGATTCTTTTCTTCTTGCTTATTTTTATTTGCTAGCATTTCCGTAACCATCATGTGTAACTTATATGATTTTTTTTTAAAGATTATGTGTTGCATGGAAAGGAGGAAGGCTGAGGTAGAGAAGTACAGAATTGGACAAGAACAGATGGGAGAGGGAGTCTGGCTTTCTGTGGGTGAGAGACATAGGAGACAGCCCAACTAGCACTCAGACCTGCATTTCATCTCTTTCATCCTGGATCCTTCAGTCCTGAGCAGCTGGTCACTCCGCATGGCAGTGGGCCAGCTGGAAGGCCAGCAGTCTTCCTGCTGTGGTGGCCACGTAAGAGCCTAAGACAGTGGGGCTTTCCCTAGACATCCCAGCACCAGTATGAGAAAAACAACTCCAAGCTTGTACCCTGCTGGGACTTGGAGGAAACATTTTCAAGTACCTTGGTAGAGTTCATTCTAAAGCATAATTTTCTATTCTTTTAATCCAATTGCTTCCATGTCCATCCCTCTTAAAAGTGAATGCACTGATAAGCCATTGAGTAGAACCTGGATGGAGCCCAGGAGTCACAAGTTTCCCTTTAAAGTCCAGGCCCCGGGACCTAAAGAAGGAGATGACATTCGAATTCTAACCGTGAAAGACAGCACAAAGGCAGTTACTAATGTCGCCAAGTCCACAGAAACACATCGGGCTTCACAACCCTGCGATCAAGAAGCAAAGCCCTCCAGCCACGTTACCTGCTCTCGTAATCCCATCCCGCTTCTTTCCTGATCCAAACTCTCACTGCTCCCCTCCACCCCACAGCTTTTTTCATCCCTTCAGGAACCAACTCCTCTGGGCCACCAACCTCTTCAAGGGAGGTTCCCTCCACCTCTCGCCTCCTGAGATGCCCGATGCCCCTAAGATCTCTCACGACGTTGCTCCTCAGCCTTCCTTCTTGGATACCTCATGTCCTGGTGATGGTGGATGCATTTTCCTACCTTTCTGGACCATGTCTGGACCATGTCTCCTCCATTGTTGTATATGTGTGCCCACTCTGCTCCCTTGGTGCGCATGCTGTCAGTCTAGACCACCTTCTCCAAGGCCTCCCCTGTGTCTGTGTACCTATGGACACGGCCTGCATCCAGTGATGATGTTGACACTATTCTCAACCTCTCTCTTACCCGTCATGCTGTCCTCATCCTGGGTGACTTTGATGTCTGTGTAGACAAACCATCCAACAACATGATCCCTCAGATTCTTGCTCTCCTTAAGTCTAGTGAGAGGGGCTGCAAAAGATGACTCATGGAACTTGACGTGGTCCCTGTATTTGGGGGCACTGTGGACCAATGACTAGCTCACACCTGGGAAAGCTAAAGAGAGGCTGGCTGATGCCCTGTGGTCCTAGCCCAGGGGGCTGATGTAGAACCTGCTTTGAGAAGTTTGCGTGGGACTGTGTTAAAAAAAGATTCTGCCCTGGACATTTCTGCCAAAGAAGCCTCAGGAGAAAGAAGGTGGAGGTGACCAGGAAGGAATGGAATGGCACTGCCCAAGTCAAGAAAGTGGTAATCCAGAGACCCCACAGGAGAGTTTCCAAAGAACCCAGGAAAGTTCTTCAGAAGACCAAGAATCAGCTTTAGACAGCAGCCAGGCACAGAGAGCACAAAGCCATCTTATGACAGTATCAGTGAAGGAAGAACTCTCCTGTCCCCTGTCTTCTCCTTGTCCCCTGCACCCCAAGTCCAGAGAGGCCCCAAAGTGGTCAGCAACCTGGGGACGGGGTAGGAAGACCAGATAAAAATAGAGAACAGGAGGGCTGATCTCCCTTCCTGGACTCCAGGTTCTTACCTGAAGCAGGCACACCTGGGGAGAAACGATTTAACTTGAAATCATCTTGGGAATTTTGAGTTTTGATTGTTATCTAGCATTTTACCAATTTTTATGTTAATTACTAAATTGGTGCAATGCTTACCACTTAAAGTGACTGTCGGACTTTTAAATCACCTATGAGTTATCACTGCCATCAAGGGGCTGGCCTGAGTTTTCAAACCAGAGCAGGAGAACCACCATCCCCATTGGATGACTGGACATGTGTAAAGGGACAAGGAAAAGACCTAGTCAACTTGTTACAATTCTATCCCAAGATTTCTGCTTGTGCAGTGGGCCAGTAACGACTTTTTCCTAAATGCGTCTAATGTCTCTTTCCAGTGTGTATAACTTAGCAAGAAGAGTATTCTAGATATTATTCTCTCAAATATTTAGGATTCAAAATTTTAATAGTATCCCTAATTTCTTCTAGAATTTTTCTTAGTTCTTATAGCTCCTTGACCACAGCCTACACACCATTCTAGGAAATCACCTGACTCGACATTCCAGCCCCACCCAAAGATACACATCTGCTTTCCAATTGGAAAATTGAGGAGCCAGTGTAGTGTCCTGTCTCTGAAAGGAGGAGGCCCCCAGCACCAGATCTGTACAGATAGCGTGGCTAGACAAGGGATCAGGATGAAGAGCTTCAACACCAGCTTAACAGAAAGGATCACTCCATAACAGCTGGTGTTTTTTAAAAGTACTTTCACATACATTAATTGTCTCTCTCAGGTCCAGCCCCATGACCTGCTGAGGTGACCAGAGTAGGTATTTTTGATCCCATTTTAAAGGAGAAAAGCTGAAGCTGAGACTAAGTGGTTTAGCCAAGGTCAGAATAGCACAGCTGAAAGAGCCTAAATCCAGTAAGTAGAGTCCTACCAGGCTTCAGGGCTTGGCCAAAATAAGCCCTACTCTCCAGAACCAAGTTCAGTGTTCTTTCTCTGCCCCACAATTCCACCCATGTTCCTACAAAGAAAAGATGCCTCCTTCCCGTTTGGCAAATAGCTCTCCAAGACTGTCCCAGTGGTTCACAGTGCTGGGTACAATGAAAGGATGCCAGATGGACCCAAAGTGGTATCCCTGCCTTGTACCCAGAGAGATGGGCCACATGGTGGTGGATACAACTCAGCATTTGCACAGCAACTTATCAAATGCATCTGGTACAAACTGAGCTCCCTAACACTGTAGGAATGGATGCATCAACATCTCCAGTCAGGTGGGCATATCAGGGAAGAGGAAGTGGAGTAGAAATTGGGGAGCCCCAACTTTACGCCAGGCAGTGTGCTGGCTTCTGTTCAAGCTTCTTTTTATCATCTTTATATCATCCCTATACGTTACATCAGCCCCATATGCAGGTACCGACATCCCTATTTACACACGAGGAATCTGGGCTCTGGAAGGCTCTGAGAGGTCCAGGGAGGCTCTCCCACTGTGATCATTCTCTACACTAGACTCCACTGTGCTCCCAAAAGATGTTTCCACATACCCAGGCATCCCTTTCTTTTCTCTGAGCAGAAAAGCAAGCCAAAGTGCTCATCATGATTGCCTGGATCCTGGCTTTCCTGTTCTCCATTCCCACTCTGATCATATTTGGGAAAAGGACACTCTCCAATGGCGAAGTGCAGTGCTGGGCCCTGTGGCCTGATGACTCCTACTGGATCCCGTACATGACCATCGTGGCATTCCTGGTGTACTTCATCCCTCTGACAATCATCAGGTAAGAGGCCACAGGCCACAGGAAAGACCCATGCGGGGCTTTCCTGCTTAGCCAGTGGCTGCTCTCCTCCCCTACAGGTCACTCATTGTTCCTAGTGCCCTTGGGGGAACTCGCCAGGCCACAAGATTTTAGCTAAAGCTACAATGAGCTAAGCCCAACTCCTTCCAAATAGAGTAAGGAGGAGGGAACTAACACGTACTGAGTATGTGCTATAGGGGCAGCATCATGCTAAGGTAGCTAACAGTTATCCCATTAGCCTCAGTACAGCCCTGTGAAATAAATACTGTTGTCCCCATTTTATGAATAACGAAGTGCAAACTTGGAGAGGTTAAGTAATTTACCCAACATCACTTACGATTGAAATCCAGGTTGGTCTGATTTCATACCCTGTTCTTTCTCCTATACCATTCAGCCTTTCAAATACAAGGCAAAATACCAGTTTCGGGGATCTTATAAATGAAGAGATAGACATACTTGAAACAAACTTACCAGAAAATTCAGTATTCACTAATATGCTAGACTGTGCGTACAGTAGAGTCAGGTAATGGCAAGGATCACTTCCTGGAAGCTACCATGGGAGAAGGGAAGGATTCATGTAGGATAAGAAAAGGTGAGGAGGAAGCAAGTTTTGTGATGACCAGAGGTTGGAGTGAGTGTGGGGGCAGGGAGTGGATAGGTCAGCAGTGCCAATGGGACGGAAGCTGGCAGTGAGCTGCTTCCAGTGGCGAGGGGAGGCTCACTTATAAAGGGCCTTGGCAGCCAAGCCACAGGATGTCCCCTGGGTCCTGCAGCCAGTGGTGAGGCACAGATGGTCTTTCAGCAGAGATGAACAGGGCCACCTGGGCAAGGCAGGTCTCACTTGGCCATGTGGCAGGGTTGCCCTCTGGGACAGGGGCTCTGTGTGTGTGCGTGGGGTGGGAGACTGTGGGGAGAGACCTGACATGTTGAGTGTGTCCCTGGGCCACGCTGATCCTGCGTGTTTTGAGTGCTCTCAAGCCTGCCGTGGTGTGGCATATGTCATGGGCAAAGGAAGTTCAGCTGTTGGTTTTTTATTATATAAATAGTGCTGTGATAAAAAATCCTTGTACTTCAAATTGCACATGAATCTCTCTCTGATTATTTCCTCATAACTTATTCTGATGGAATTGCTAGAACAAAGATGAGGCTCATTTTAAGAATTTTGATGCATATTCACAACCTGCCCTCTGGAAAAGGTAAATTCTAGCTAACACCACACAAGGGCTCTTTTTTCCTCCCCCATCCAATGAAAGGTAGTATCATTTCTTTATTAAATCTTTCCCAACCTGAGAGGTTAAAAAAAAAAGCATCTCTTTGTTTTAATGAGCATTTCTCTGATGATTAAGCTGGTTGAGTGTTTTTCTAGTGCTGTCTGACATTACGGGAGTCACCTTTTCTGCTCATTGCCCATCTATAGTCTCATAAAATACTAAAGCTGGGAGAAATGTTACCCATCATGTGGTCCAACCTCTGAATCTTTCACAAGAGTAGACTTAGGGCTCAAAGAAGCTCCATGACTTCCTCCCCTTCAGAGGCTGAGCTGGGCGGGAACGCAGTGACCCCAATAGCCAGACCAGCAGCCAGTCATCTCTGCCGGATGGACGAATTAACACCTACATTTTATTCCAATTTACTTCCCTCCTCTACACCAAGTGAAGCTTGGAGGGAAGCTTGAGGGAGAAGAAGGTTATTTAGGCAACCGATCAAAGGTAAGTCACAGCAGCGTTGGAAGGGGGACAAGGCAGAGGAGAAGGAAGCGGCTCCGGCCATCCCAGGCAACGGAGGGGTCGGTCTCAGTGGCAGCGCCTCATGGCGTCCCTCCCGATTCATTTCCCAGCAGCTCAAGAATCGGCTCCAGTCAAAGCCGCGCTCCGCAGAGCAGAGCCACACGGTTTAGGACGGCCTGTGTCTGAAACTCCGCCATTCATTCAGGCTGCTGTTTCCACCAGGACTTCTCCGCAAATTTGCCTACGGGCTAACGTGTGCGTGCTTTTTTAGTGTCCATGAAAAGGCAAAACCTCATGTGTTTGCTGATGAAAGAAATGATTTCAACAGCAGATTTCGCTCAGCTCTCATCGAACTCGGGCCCCTGCGAGGCCCGCTCCTTGCTCCTTGCTTCTGGCTGTGGCGGAACCCCCGAAACTCAGCTGCAACCTCTGTTGTCTTGAGCTGCTGGGAAGTGTTTCCAGCAGGGCGAGACTGGGCTCAACCTTTCCCTTCTCTCTTCCGTGGGCAGGGAGCGCGGCTCCTGCTAATGAAGAAAGAACTTCTCTGGGGGGCAGACCACCGCCCAGCTCCTGCAGCAGCAGCTCCCTTCCCAAACCAAGGCCAGGCCCTGGGGAATTTCGTGAGGAACTTGTTTTCCAATTAGTTCCTGGTTGCATTGCTACAGTATCATCTCCCTCAGAGCTAAGATTTAGCTCTTTTCCTTCCCTCCTTCCTTCCTCCTTCCCAGCCTCCCTCTCTTCCTTCCTCTCTTTCTCATACTCTAGCCACCGGGCTTGATTCTATGGCATGTGCGCCTTTGGGATAAGGTTAAAGTCCTCACGCCAAGCTTAGGTAGACAAAGGAAACAGCTCAAAGAAGATGTTCGCTCGCTTTGTGCACCGCGCCTCATTGTTTCTCATGCATGCTATACACATGTGTATATATTTACCAAAAAATAAACCCATATCCTTGCTTTTATTTGCATTTCCTTCATTACAAATGAGGTCAAATACATTTTGTATGTGTGTAATTGTTTTTTAAATACTTATACTTTTTTACCCATTTTTTTTGTTTGAATGTTTTTATTTTCTCTGTTCTCTGTCTTCAGAGATAGTCTTTGTACAATAGCCTTTTTCTTTTTTTATATGTTGCAAATATTTCCCTAATTTGCCATTCCCTAAATTACCCATTGAAGATGATTTTATTTTATTTTCACTCACTAGTGATTGACATAATTAAGAAAAGGAGAAAAAGCACAAATAACCAAAAATTAGTGACTCTTCTACCATGAATACTACACTGTTTTACTTATCTCAGCTTTGCATGCATTAATATCTGCTAGGACAAGATAGCTTGTCTTTTTTAAAGACTCCTTGGCTACTCCAAGGGGAGCCACTGTCACCCCCTGTTTGCACCGATAGCCTCAGCCACGTAACAAACCATTCGTTGTTTCCAGAACACCTACGCTCCTCTCACCCCTGTGCCCTGGGCACATCATTCTTCCTGCCTGAACACTCCTCCAAGCTCACCCTGCCTTGCGTCTGGCAAATTAGTTCACATCTTTTGTGTCTCATTTCTAATACCAGCTCCACAGTGGAGCTGTCCTTGCCAAGCCTGGGCCAAGTGACACCTCAAGGCTTCACTCCCTAACCACTAACATCACTTTGTCCATGTTGTCATCAAGACTTTGTGGTAGTGTAATCGCCTGCTTGTGTGGCTGTATCTCATGAGTGCAGGGACTCCAAGTGCCAATCCAACACTCAGTAGACACCTGGTAAATGTTAGAGTGAGTGAACAATACAGGCCTGGCTGATAAACTGCACCAATCACACAATAGATAAGTCATGTCCCTCTGTCTCTGTCTCTGTCTCTCTCTCTCTCTCTCTTTCTTTCTCTCTCTCTCTTATTACACACGCACACACGTGCACACATGCCCTTAATATATAAATGCCTGGCTATGTAGCGTCTAGATCAATTTTTGGCATATGGTAGCTCCTCCCTAAATATATGTGAGAGGAAAGAAAAAAGAGAGAAAGGAAAGAAGGGGGCAGGAAGAAAGGCAGGGAGGGAAGGAAGGAGAGAGGAAGGAGTTGTACCGTCTGTGGCAAGCTCGCATGAAAGCTGTGCATGAATAAAGACGTAGTTGTTCCGTCATCAACTAAATCAGGCTCCCAGGACTTGAAACCATAGTGACTGACAGCAAAGGCAATACATTGTTTTTCTGGGGCAAAACAACTCCTGTTGTTTCAAAATTCAGTTGATGTAACTGTCTAATTGTGGCTGAGGAGGTTATTAGCCTTGGTATAATTGCTTTACTTTAGCTGTGCTTATTTTCTTGCTGCCTAATTGATTTCTCATCCTCTTATCATTTTTATCTCTGTAACATGAAGGTAGAGGCAGAAAAGATCCATGGCCGACAACTGCAAAAGAATGAGTGGAAAAAAACACATTAGTCATGGAGCACTGATTTGTGATATGTGAGGAAAATCCATTTATTTTGCTTGGGAAATGGAGATCACACTGTAGGAAAGCCCCAGGCTGGATGCGTGCAGCCCTGGGGACAGGGTGCGCAACCCTGGGGATGGGGTGCACAGCCATGTTGGGTCTAAGGGCCCCAGGGGCCTGGCCAGCTCTGTCCATGGGCATGAGGTCCAAGGCTGCGAAGGATGACAAGGGCCTGATTCAACTCATCACATCAGGAAAGGAAGTGACATCCTATATATTGTTACCTGGGAGGTGGCAAGAGGTATGTCTTCAGAAAAAACCTTTCTCACTACATTGCTAAGTTCTGGTAGATGTTTGTGGTTGAATTTCCAACATGCATTCCACTTCCTCTCTTAAACACTCAAGGCAGCCCCTCCCCATGGCATGCGAGTAGCTCAGGAGGGGCCATGTGATCCTGTTCTGGCCAGTAAGATATGAAGGAGTGTCTTAGGAAGAGATCTTGAAAAAGGTTTCTCTGTTCTCAAAAAAGAAGTCCAGGAAAGAATGTCTTCTCTTTTTCTGGACATTGCTTTGCCTGGAAGTGCTATAGCCTGAGTTAGGAAGATACCTACTCTGAAAAGAAAAGAAGGAGGGATTGAAGGAAGCCCAGATATTTAAAGTTTAGTCTTGGCCCTGCCCTACCTTTGAAGTTGCAGTTATGGGAGATAAGAACTATTCTAACTGCTTAAGCCAATTTGGGCTGGGAGTTTTCTGTAACTTGCTACCAAAAGCATCCTGACTGATACCCACCATGCACACTTGCGGCTTCCAGAAATAGTGAATTCATTTGAGGTACTGAAGGCTTTAGAGTCCATAACTACCCTGTTTAAATCCCTGGTCCATGTCACAGCCAGAGCCAGCATTTTTGCAAAGAATTACTAAGCATGCAAAAGAGTATGAAACGAAAATTTAAAATCTTCCTTCCTCTCCTCCCCTTGTCCCACTGCTCAGAAATAGCACTGTAAAATTCTCTTGAATGCTCTTCCAGGACTGTTCACACTTTATATACCAGCATGTACATGCGTAATTTTTCTTTTTTATACACAAATGAAAACAAATTATTAATATTGAACAGTGCCTGATCTTTGAATAACAAAAAAAAGTGGGTCAATCATTTCTCCTTCCTGCTTAAAGCCCCTAAGTGAGTTTTCATTGTTCCAGGATCAAGTGCAAAGCCTCTAACCCAGCCCACAAGGCCATGCATGATCTAGTTCCTGCCTTGCTCCTCCGTGTCCTCATCTTAGGCCATAGAGGCCACCTGGCTCTTCAGGCTTCAGCCACTCTGAGTCCTTCAAATGTGCCACACTCTCTCCTGCCCCAGAGGCTTTGCACATGCTGTTCCCTCTGCCTGAATGATCACCTCCCTCTGCATTTAGAAAACCTATTTACCCTTCGGATCTCGACTGAAACTTCACCTCCTCTGGAAAGGCTTCCTGACTTCCAGAACAAGCCGTGGCCCCTGTTATATACCCTTGTACCACTTGTATTGCGTCTTTATAGCACTTCGCTCCTTTGCACTCACATGTTACTTGCATCCTAATTTTATTATTGTCTTTCCCTAAATAAAATGTGAGCTTCTGAAGGGCTGGGACCTTGTCTGTTTGGCCTACCATAGTAATCACAATGGTTCACTCAGATCCTGGGACAATGTTAATGCTTCAATAAATATTATGAAATTAATTAATTAATGAAGGGGCGAGACACTTTAGGCCAGGAATTATGTTTAAGGCCCTCGCTAGGAGAAGAAAAAAAGGGGCATTGTCAAGTAAAGGTCCAGTTCCCCCACTTCTCCCTGTGCTTGGCCACTTGGCCAAGCACAGCATCTTATGGGCAAGGGGGGCTGCTGAGGGCGGGGGCGGTGGTTAAGCCAGGAAATGGTGCTCTGTCCTGGAGCTCATGCACTGGAGACGGCAGCAGACTGGGAGTGTTAGAAGATTATGACAATAATTAGGCAAGACGCTATAAGGGGTGCTTGTATTGGCAGCAGAATGACTAAAATTGGAATGATGCAGAGATTAGCATGGCCCTTGCACAAGGATGATACACAAATTCATTAAACATTCCAGTCTTTTTGTGTTTGATGGGGACAGTCTCAGCTGGGGAAGATGGAAAAGTTCTGGAGACAGACGGTGGTGAAGGTTGCGTAACAATGTAGATGCACTTAATGTTACAGAACTGTACGCTTAAAAATGATTAATATGGTAAATTTCATGTATATTTCACCACACTAAAAGGAGTCATCAAAATGAAAAAAGAAAGATTGCAAGGGTCTGAACTCATGCTGAAGAGCCTGGATGGAGAGGAAGTTACAGATTATGGAATCATTTTGAAGGGACAACCCACAGAACTCACTGATTAATTAGATGAAGGAAAGAAGAAAGAAGGAGACAAATAGTAATGCTGGGGTCTCTCTGATCCACGGCTGCTACACTCTAAAAAGTAGCCTGGTTTGGGCAATGAATGCTAGGGGCACCCGGGTCGTTAGGTGCTTGGCAAGCTAAGAGAAGAGCTGGGACTGGCTTTTCACTCATCTGATTGGTCCTAAGTAAAAAAAAAGAGGGTGTGACATGGGCCCAAATCTCTAAAACAAAAGACCTCTCTTAACTTTTCAATTGTGTATATGGTGGATGGTCAATAAATATTTCAATTATCGATCAATTAAATACTGAGGTTGCAATTGTCATCATACGTTTCTTGGTGGATGCAACCTTACCTTGTATACCATTTCATTTTTCTGGGAAAGAATTTTCCATGTTCTAGAAAATATTCAACTTAGGGTTGAACTCACTAATAACTTTTTTCTCATTTTTTCTTTACTGCAGGCATACACATTTCAAAAAAGTCCCTGGGCAGTTCTATGAGAAAGAATGGAAATGCTCCAAAAAGGCCCCGAGCTTTCCTGGAGCGCTCAGAGGGGTTCGCTGAGAGAATGGGAAAAGGCAGTGAGAAGCAGAGCTTTAGCACCGTCATTAATTAAGTTATATTCTAAAGATCATTAAAAACAGTTAGTGCTTTGTCAGCTACTGCAAAGTGGAGCTCTCATTTTTTTTTTTAACTAATGATTCTCAAGAGGGAAGTTTGCGCAGTTTAAAATAAAGCACTGCTTTATCCCAAAAGCTTTTATTCAAGGTGCTTGTATTCGAAATGTCAAGTAATGTTTAAGAAGAGTATAAATTTTTATATTTATCAAAGAGGACATAGGGTACAAACTTTGCTGATGCTTTTGGATCATTAACACTTTGTTAGGCACAGATTATATCATTCAAGAATTGATGTGATATACTGTGAAAACTGAGCAAAAAAGAGGGGAAAGGATATAACATTTTTTAAGTCTCCACTAATTTTTTAAGCACTGTGCTTGGCACTTTAAGTATTGTCACAAAACTTTGAGAGATTTATATTGTTGACTCCATTTTACAAAATTTCAGCCGAAGCTCAGCGTACCTATTGCTACACAACAAATTATCGTGAACTTAGTGACTTGAAACAACACACATTCATTATCTCACAATTTCTGTAGGTCAAGAGTCCAGACATGGCTTCACTGGGTCCTCTGGTTGGGCGAGGCAGCCTTGAGATGCTACCCAGGGTTAGGGTGACATCAGAGGCTGGACTGGGAAAGAATCTTTTCCAATCTCCCTCAGGTTCTTGGCAGAATTAATTTCCTTGTGGCTGTAGCATTCGGATTGGTGGCAGCTTGCTTCTTCAAAGCCAGCAGTGAAGAGCGAGGCTAGCAAGACAGGCTCTACATTCTATGTAATCACACACGTCCCATCACCTTTGCCACACTGCATTGATTAGAAGCAAGTCACTGGCTCTGCCCACACTCAAGGGGAGAGAATCACACACAGGCTCGAAAACCAGAGGCAAGGATCACAGACGCCACTTTAGAGACTGTCTAAAGTCAAGGCGTTACAGCAAGCAAGTAGTAGAAGAGACCTAGGTCTTTCTGACTACAAAGACTGTGTTTGGATTCTAATCATGGCTCTGCCTCTAACCATCTGGGTTACATTGAGGAAATTGCTTAACTTCACCAGGTTCTAGCCTTTTTTTTTCACTTGAGACAGAAGTTGCTCCAACCAGCTGATCTGCAGGGTGGTTTTCAGTTTTTGTTGGCTATAATTCTACAGTCCACAAGTATGGGGGCAGGCGTGGTTAAGGGATCCCTCCCTCCACCCCTCACACTCAGGCAAGTGGGAGTGGTCCTCTCTGTCCTCACAGTAGGGATCCACCGGCTATTTTAATATTCCCTTTGGTCCTTTCTGCAGCGTCATCTATGGCATTGTGATCCGAACTATTTGGATTAAAAGCAAAGCCCATGAGACAGTGATTTCCAACTGCTCAGGTAAGTCTCTGATCTGCATTGCAAACTTGTGGCTAATTTTGTTCCTGCAGGGGTTTTCCTCTAGCAAATGTGAGCTGGGCTTCCTGGATATATGAGCCTGCAGGATTCTATCAGAACCCAGCCTGCAGACCAGACCCACTAACATCTGTCCCAGGCAGGCTCTCTCTTCCCTACATGACCTCCGTGGGAACTGGGAGAAGGAAGGGGGGACTTTGGGAGAGCCAGCAGAGAGTCCCTTGAAGCAGCCTTGGAGCCAGGATCTGAACAGAGAGACTGAGGAGGATATCACACTTTCAGCAAACACAAGGATAGGCTTTCGTATTTGGCTTGAACTTACAGATTGGTCAAACTGCCATATGTCCATAGAACAACCCTGGACTCTAAGCCAGTCAAGGCACAGTCCCTACTTTCCCTGCTGCCCCAACACATCAGTTCAAAACAGACTGAGCCTGCAACTGCCTGCTACAACCCTCCTCCAAATTCCTTTTCAGTACCTGGAGTGCTGCTGCCCTGCTTCCCAGGCAAACCTGCAGGAGGTGACTGGGGTCGACCTGGAGAAAACACAGCAAACCAAAGTGTTGGAAAGGAGAGGAAAGGGCTTCTAACTTTCTGTTTATTATAGCAAGATAGCTCTGCAGGAGACTGGCTCTGCTCAAAGTACATGCCCCTCCCATTCCTTTTGCACTTGCACAACACACGCACACAACAAAGGTTCACATACACCGAAATATACACAAATGCACACACCTCCACGCACCCATTCTCTCCTTTCTTTTATTTGACCTAGAAATTGCTCTTTTCCTTCCCCTTCCCTGAGCATTTCAAACAAACAGCAAACACACACACGTACTCACAAACATATACATACACCCACTTCCACTCATACAGGACAACAAGCTATAACACACATGTCTGGAATAAAAAGAGCTACTTTCTGTTCCAGATGTGCTACTACAAGCTGTGCTACCTTGCATAGCCATGTAACCTCTCTGGGCTCCAAGAGATTAAAATAAGAGGATAGACTAGATCCTCTCTAAGTCCTCCTCTTTTCAGACTTTGAGCTAATACCTTTATTGGACCGAGACTGAGCTTGTTTTCTCCCTCTGGAAGCCAAAAGGATTCTCACATATTATTGGCCACTGATAATCTGTGTCTATTTCCCCAGGAGAATGAGTAGAAATGTGTAAGTCTTGGTGTCTCCAACTGAATTCAGTTCAATTCTACTGTGCTCTCCTGTGTGTTAGGAGTAAGAGAGGGAGAGAGAAAGGGAAAGGAAAGAAAATATAAGAATCATTGTTTATAATCAGGAGAAATTAAAAAAGATCTGAATGCCCTTCAATGAGGGACTGAGTATAATAATTATATAGCCATGCAATTAAATACTACAGCTGTAAAAATTATTATGTTGAGTATATTTCTACTTATAGAACAATGTCTACACTGTATTAGGTTAAGAAAATGAAAGTATGGTATCACTTTTCTAAATATGTGCATATATAATATATAGCAGAATATATGTGCATGTATAGGGAGATGATAGCTAGCTAGACAGACAGATGGAAAGTGTCAGGAAGGACAAATACTAAATGTCATTGTGATTACCTCTGAGTGATAAAATTTTAGGTCATTTTTATTTTCTTTTTTTCCCATTTAACCATATATTAACATTTTCTGTAATTACATAAATTGTATAACACGAAACAATGGCCCAGTGACCCTTTAGCCTGGATAAACAGCAAATATTATTCTAGCTGTATATATGTGAGATATCAATTTTTTTAATCATCAACCCAGCCCCTACAAAGAAGTACATTTTTGATGCACATCTCTGTGTATACTTCATGCTTAGACCCTCTAAGGCCCCATACTGGGACTGGTAATATATGTATTTATTGACACTATGAATCTCTAAACTTCTACAAGTTTAAAACTTGCATGCTCAGTGAATGGGTAATTGCCAAGATGAGATATATTCTGATACACAGGTAGGACTAGGTGCCACAAGCAATGAGGAGGCACCAGAGGCTGATATAAGAGATGCGATAGATGTCTCTGCCTGCCTTCAGTTCTCTCCTTGCTGAGCCTCCCATGATGCCTGAAACTCACATCAATGAGCCAGTCCTGTTTCATTTAGATATTATCCCTAGGAGAGCCCAAGAGGAGTACATTTGTTGCCTGGAGTGAATAGCATACCTTATACAAGTATAACCTGATTGTGTGGGTGTCACTTAGCAGAGTGCATGAACCTGGTTTGATGGTAGACAGGTCAAGTGTGGTGGGACCAGAGGGTTTAGGAAGGTCCAGAGCTTTGGTTGGAGGGGAGCAGAGGGGATAGGCAGTGTCTTAGTCTGCTCAGGCTACCATAATAAAATACTATCGACTGGATGGCTTAAAAAAAAGAAATTTATTTTTTCAGTTCTGAAGGCTGAGAGATCCAAAATCAAGGTGGCAGCTAGTCCATTTCCCGATGAGGCTTTCTTCTTGGCTTGCAGACAGATGCCTTCTCTCTGCGTCCTCACATAGCAGGAAGAGAGAGCCCAAGCTCTGAAGTTTCTTTTCATAAGGCCACTAGTCACATCACGAAGACTCTACCCTATGACCTCATCTAACCCTAATACACCCCAAAGGTCTCAACTCCAAATATCATCATATTAGGGCCAAGGGCTTCGAAACATGAATTCTGGGGAGACACAAACACAAACATTTGGTTCATAACAGGCAGAGAGGTGGGAGAGAAAGACTGCAGAAAGCAAAGACCAACAGAGTAAGAACAGAGGAAGGCTGCTTATTCAGAGCTTGCTGTAACAAGAGAGTCAGCTACTATCACTTGCCTTTTGGCAGACAGAGGAGTGGGAAGGCTTTACGGTGGACAAAAATGCAAGGCTCCAAGTGTGCCCTGGCTGGGGCCTTTGGTGTGGGGAAGCTGTTGGTGGACTAACTAGGTGCAGGGCACTTCCTATCAGAAGGAAGAACATTTAGAAAAAGAGGTAGTAAATGACTGAAAGAAGAGTTCAAAATTAAAAAAAAAATTATTAAAAACTCAAACACAGGGTCTTTAGTGCGGCTTTCCCTCCATGGCACTCCCTCCAGTGTTCTGTCTTCAGAGAGCTATTCCACTCTCATCTCCTGAAGTTTTTGTTTTGATATATTTGACATCTAAAAGCTGAGTCATGACTGGTAGGTTCAGGGCCCAATTTTGTCGGGGCAGGTGAAGCATTCCTGTACATTCAGATTCAAATCAGACTAGTTTAAACTCCTGTCCTGTGATTTCTACCAGTTCCAGGAGGCTGACATGTTCCTCTCTGCCCCTCTGAGCTCTCGCCCTCACTTCCTACAGCTCTCTGTTCCCTCCACTTCCAGCCCAAGGAGCCCTGAGCCCACCACATTTTCCTTGCGTTCACCACTCCCAAGAGCGCATAGAGCAGATGCCACTGGAGGTTTGGGTGACAGAAGGTTTCCACACTGCCAGCTACCCACCACCGTTTCTCAGCAGGCCTCTCCTCGTTGTTACTGAGCTCCTGTCTCTCTCCAGAGTCCCCTATGTCCCTGCACTCTTGGGCTGCCCCAACCTCCAGTCTCTGAAATGGCACAAAGCCATTTAGAGATTTGTTTCCCACTGATAGACAGAATGTCATTACCCCTCCCCAAAGGTGGGACTGGCTACAGTCAGTGTTTATTGTTTAATACAGTTTTATATTCCCATTACACTTATTTTGTAGTTGTCTATACATTTTATTACCATCAGTGACCTTCTGGAATGAGGGCAGCTGGTATTCTCAAAAGTTCATATACTCTTTATATCTTATTCATAAGTGGAGCTCACTTGATTTCCCATCTGTCACTACAGCCAAGCCGCTCTGGAGTTGGCAGGTAAGTAGGATCTCCAGCTGTGTCAGCAGGCCAGGATTATTGCTCATCAACAAGGGGACATTAGCCATGATTAGTGTGAACAGAAGCTCACTTTGTAAACACTGGCTGAAAAATTCAAGCCATTCTTGGTGTAAGAACCACTCTTCTTGCTGACAAATATGTCTGTTTTCTCCCACTCCAAGGCTGACAGAAAGACAAAGAACCGTTTCGAAAATGATTTAAAGACTTTCCCACAAACAAGCGTGCAGGGTGAGAGGTAGAGGAAATGAGGTTTCCAATCTCATATGTTATCTTTCATAAATGAGCATGCTGTTCATGCCCCCGGGTATCTGCTCATACAAAATAGAACATTTACTGCGAGGGGGCTGGAGATTGGGGAGTGTACCCATGGAATATGCAAAGTGTAACATATCTAGATATAACTGTGCCCAGCCAGTGTGCTTGGCAGATGTGATCCATGATATGTCCAAATTGCATGTTTTAAATTAAATGAGGCAGAATGGAATGGAGAAAGATGCTGTGGATTAGGAACTGGGTTGGGTCCTATTCACTTTGTAGCTTAATGAATGTAAGAGAAGCACATTGATTGCTCTCAGTACCAACTTCTTCATCAGTAACAGTGGACAGAATGGTTTCTCTACCGATAACTACATTTTTAAAAAGACGTGCAAGAAAAACATAAAGATACAAATAAAAGATTATGACATGTTCGTGAATAATAAGATTCAATGTTATAAAGACAGGGTTGACTCTCCCCAGCTGATCTCCAAGTTAATAAAATTCCAGACAAAATTGAATTGAAACATTTTATTGAGTTTGACCAGCCGATTTAAAAATATACATGGAAAATTCAAGAGCCAAGAATAGCCAAGACATTCCTGGAGAAGAAGAACAAGGTAGAGGAGTTTGCTGTACCAAACATTGAGATTTATTGTTATAAAGCCGTAATGATTAAGAGAGTGTGGTATTGGCACAATACAATAGAGAAACAGAAAAGAAAATAGGTCCTAAACAGATCTACAGTTACATGAGAACTTGATAGATGTCAGAAGACATAGGGGAAGAAATAAAATTGGCTCTTTACCTCAATCCATAGGAAAAAGCAATTTCCAGGGGAACTAGAGACTTAAATGTGAAAAATAAGACTTTTTAAATCCTTTTAAAACATGTAGGATAATATCTTTATGATATTGGGGTAAAGATGGATTATTTCTTTTGGGATTTTTCCCCAACGTATTAAGGGGGTACAATGTTTTTGTTACACGTATACACTGTATAATGCTGAAGTCAGGGCTTTCAGTGTGTCCATCACCAGGAAACTGTTCATTATACCTGATAGGTAAGTTTTTATCCCACACCTCCCCTCCCACCCTCCCCCCTTCCTGGTGTCCAATGTCCTTTGTGCCTGTGTGTGCACCCATCAGTTAGCTCCCACTTATTAGTGAGAACATGTGGTGTTTGTTTTTCCATTTCTGGGACACTTCACTTAGGATAATGGTCTCCAGTTCCATCCAAGTTGCTACAAAAGACATTATTTCATTCCTTTTTATGGCTGAGTAGTACTCCATGCTATGTATACACCACATTTTCTTTATTCACTCATGAATCGATGGGCATTTAGGTTGATTTCATATCTTTTCAATTGTGAATTGTGCTGTGATAACCATTTGAGTGCAGCTGTCTTTTTGATAAAATGATTTCTTTTACTTTGGGTAGATACCCAGTAGTGGGATTGCTGGATCTAATGATAGGTCTACTTTTAACTCTCTCCATACTGTTCAGGATCTCCATACTGTTTTCTGCAGGGGTTGCAGTCTCACCAAGAGTGTATAAGCATTCCTTTTTCTCTGCATCCATGCCAACATCTGTCATTTTTAATAATGGCCATTGTGACAGGGGTAAGGTAGTATCTCACTGTGGTTTTAATTTGCATTTCCCTGATAATTCATGATGTTGAATATTTTTTAATTTGTCTATCTTCTTTTGAAGAAATTGTGTTCATGTCTTTTGCCCACTTTTGATGGGTTTTGTTTGTTTCTTTCTTGCTGATTTCTTTGAGTTCTTTGTAGATTCTGGAAGGAAGGATTATTTCTTAAACAAGATATAAGAGGTATTAAACTGAATATAGATATATTTGACTCTTGTCAAAGGAAAAGAACCCAAAGTCTGTAAGATAATTTAAAGAGGTTTATTCTGAGCCAAATATTTGTGACCAGCCCGGAGTACATAGTCTCAAGAGGTCCTGAGGATTTCTGCCCACAGGAGCTGGGTTACAATTTGGTTTTATACGTTCGCAGAGACAAGAATTACATGTAAGACCCTAAGTCAATAAGAGGAGGGCATACATTGGTTTGACCTGAAGAAAACGGTACATCTCAAAGTGGCTTCTAGGTTATAGATGGGTTTAAAGGTTCTTTGATTTGTAATTAGTTAAAGAAATGAAACTTTGTCTAAAGGCTCGGAATATTTTAACTTAAGATAAGGATGTGTGTTAATCACAGACAAGCCACCAGACCTTAACCAAAATTCAAGTGATCTGTTGAGTAAATTGTTGGCCTGCAGGTGTGGTTTAAGCTTTGTCTTGTACAACCTTACGTCTGTTAATGAGTTACAAAGGATATCTCCAAGAAGGGAGAGAGGCATGACAAGGCATGTCTGATCTTCCTTTCCATGGCCAGCAGTTCAGCTTTAAGGTATTTCTGGAGTCCCCTTGACCAAGAGGGGGTCCATTCAGTAAGCTGGGGGCATAAGATTTTATTGTAGTTCAAATTTTGTTGACATTTAAAAAGTGAATCCACTAAGGAGTGTAACTGAGGCTAAGCTGGTACCACTCGCTGCAGGACTATCAATAAGTTGAGAAACAAGGCATTGGGGAAAGGGAAGTGACTTTTATTTGAAGAGGCAGCAAACCAAGAACATGGTGGACTGTGTCCTAAAGAGCTATCTTAAGTTATGAACTTTAGGTTTTATCTTAAGGGAAGGGGGAAGGGGAGTTGTAAGAGGTAGCTGAGGACTGGGTATTAGCAAGGGTCTGAGGAAGTTGTAAGACATCTTTGCTCTTGGTCAGTTAACTTTGGAGGATGAAGGTCATGTCAGGATGTTCCTACAAATCTTTAACATAGCATTGGTACTGGAACGTATGCTTTCCTTATCTCCCCAGGGGTTAGTTTTGGAGAAAGGAATGATTGTCACCTTTTTTCTAGCCTATGGTGCAGAGTTAAGCAAAAGCTTTTAACCTAAAGAGTGTTACCACAGGGGGTCAGAAGCAAGATGGAGCTAGTTATGTTAAGACTCCCTTCCTTTGTCACAGGAGAAGCTATTTGCAACACATGTATCTGGAAAATGATTAGTATCCACTATATATGAAAAACTCCTAAAAATCAATTAAAAATATTTTTTAAAAAGACAAATAGGTTTGAAAAATCAGCAAAGCCCAAACAGACATTTCACCGAATTGGAAACAGAAATGGCCAAAAATAAGATTTTTCAACCTCATTAGTAATCAGAAAAGGGCATGTTTAAACCTCAATTAGATATAATTTTCCACGCACAGGATTAGTGAAATTTTAAGTCTGATAGATCTATGTATTGACAAAGATATAAATTTCATGGTTTTTCTTGGCAGCGTAATTCCTCAAAAACTTAGTAGGCTTCTGATCTATTTGCTTCCACTTAGTTTCAAGTACCAGCAATCATATCCAAAAAGACTTTCTTAATATAATTCTCAGGTCTGATTTGGTTCTTTGCTTCCTCACCCAATCTCAGTCTCTCAATTTAATGGAAGCTAGTTTGAGGCCATCTGAAGCAATAGGTGAGAGGTCACATCCACATCCTGTGATCTGTGCCTCAAGGATAAATCTCAATGGGTCTCTGCCAGTTAAAACCTCTCAAAGTTATAGCTTAATTTGGGGACCAGGGCCATCTTTATTGGCTAGGACCAGCACACTTGGAAGGAGCCCACATTTGGTTTAATGCTCTGCCTGCATTTTCATTTTGCACTGGACCACACACAAAGTATGCAGCAGTACTGTTGGGAAATAGAAGTAGCTGGCATTTGCAACTCTACAAGATGCCAAATTTGGGGACTTTCTATAACTCCCTTTCATTTTTGTTCGTAAGCCAACCAACTCTTGTCTAGGTTCATTTCTTTTTCTCAACATCTTACTAAACATAAGTGGTAATGATCAGTACATGCTGTTAACATTCAGTGTACCAACCTCATCCCCTGGGCTCCAGGCTCAGTAGGCACAGTCAGCCTTCCCAGGCATCATATGTGACACTTCTATGGAATGGATCTCCAGTGTGTCCCAGTTTCTAACCTCAGTTTCCTTGCCACATGCTGCCTGTTCACTAAGCCAGTGCCACATGTTTTAGGTTTTAATTAAGACAGCACTGTGTATGAAGTACCAATGTCTGCTTTAGTTAGAGAAACATTCGCAGCTGTGTAAACTGCAAAATCAGTAGCCTTAACAAAATAGAAGTTTATTTCTTGCTCAATTAAAGTCCAATTGTCAGTAAATGCCCAAGGGAAGGGCACTGTTCCACACGGTTATTCAGAAATTCAAGCAAGTGGAGATTCTGCCACCTTTAACAGAAGAGTGCTAAGGTATTCCTCAGCATCTACTTTCAGCAGGTAGGGGTAGGGGAAGAGAGGGAGTGGAGTATTACTCAGGTGGTTTACCTGGGCCAGGTTTGGGGATAGTAGACATCAATTCTTCCCAGATTCCTTTAGGTAGAACTTAGCCACATGACTACACCCTGCTGAAAGGAAGGCTGGGAACTGTAGTCTAGCTGTTGTTACCACCCAGGTTCATTGCCTGCTGCTCAAAAGGAAGCCAATACACTGAGACAGCAGGCATTGCGGTGGAGAAGGAATTTAATATTGCAGGATGCCAAACAAGGAGATGGGAGAAATTTCTCAACTCCATCTCCCTGAGAATTTGGAGGCTAATGTTTTTAGGGCAGTTTAGTGGACAAAGGGGTAGGGAATTGGGTCTGCCGATTAGCTGGGGATGGACTCGCAGGGTTGGGAAGCAGAAATTGTCTTCTTGCGCTGAGACAGTTCCTGTTTGAGGGTAACAGGACCTATTGAGTCAGTTTCCAAATGTGGTCATTGGTCAGTTGTTCCTCCTGAATGCAGTCTAGAATCTATCTCAAAGACCAGTCTTAGGTTTTACAATAGCAATGTTATCTATGGAAGTGATTGGGGAAATCACAAATCTCATGCTAGTCAAGGATACATGACTCCTAAGCAGTAAGCAAGTACAGAAAGACAAGCTAGGGAACAATGGCTGGCTTTGTTTGTTTTTTTTTTAACTATGCCTACACATTCGCAGAGTTCAGGCCCCTACCACAATTCAGCCTTTTATTAATCTTATAAAGGGCAGTTTCACTGTGTGCCTGGGCGAGGGGCAAGGAACAGGTTTGGTGAATAGCTCTGAATAATTATTTTAGGCCTTTCAGAGTTTCTGGCTCTGCCTGATCTGAGGAACTGAGGTACAGGAAAGACCAACTGTGAATTAGGTGATACCTCCTCATAACTAGCTATGACTTCTCGTTTGTACTGGGCTAAAAACCTCCTGAGAAAAGAACTCTAAATGCTTTCATACTTGCATAGGTCCAGGCCTATGCAGGTATGTCCAATTAGTGGGGAGGGAGGGAACACCTCAAATGACAAGAAGGGGACAATAAGATCCATGAAAGTAAAAATGTGCTGGAGAAGATGGGCTCAGCCACGGTGAATGCAGACCAGGAAAAGGGCGTTAGAGTCAGAGGGAACTGTAAGTTCTGAGTCACTGAAGGGCATCCCTACCTAACCACTCCAGCCGCCTGTCAGCATCTAGGGAGGAAAATGCTGTGTGTGAAGCTAAAGGAGCCAAACTCCTGGGAGCATAAACAACTATGTTGCAGGCCCCTGGACCAGCAGAGCACAGAAGAACAAGGTCATTTTCTTGCTTCCTGGCAGAAGAGCTCTGAGAGCAGATATTACAGGGAAGGGTGGTAGTGCTGAATAATCCCCACCCCGGAGATAGAACTGAGGCCCTGAGAGGCAGAGCAGAAGAGCAAAGCAAGCACCCGAGGGCACAAACAATAATGATTCTTCTAAGTGAGCTTAGAAGTGACCATGGCTGCTGAGTAGCTGGCACCCAGCCAGAGCTCCTCCAGAGGAGATCACTGACAAAGAGAGAGAGGTCTGGGTGGCGTGGCCTGGGGCTGCCCAGGGCAGCTGCAGTGACCGTGGGAAACAGGAACCAGACAGAGTCACTGCAGAGGCACAGGAGGTGGCCCAGGCCAAGACATCTCCCTGGGTCTATCAGAAAACTAGAGGTTCAAAAATATCCTGGGAAGGAAAGGATTGATGTCCCACAGCTAAGTGTATAAGGCCTAATGCACTAAAAATATTTAACTGATAAGTTCCAGGGGCATTTTCTGTATTTGTATTTATAGAGGCCATTACTGTTTAAAATGAATTTCAAGTTTTAAAAATTTTAGAAATCAAGAAAAACTGCTAAAAATGTTTAATTTTTTAGATCAACCTAAAGTGCATAAAGTTTCCAACATATGAAACATATTTATTTATTTTTAATTTTTTAATTTTTTATATTTTATTCCAGCATATAACGGGGGTACAAATGTTTAGGTTCCATATATTGCCTTTCCCCCACCCAAGTCAGAGCTTCAAGCATGTCCATCCCCCAGACAGTGCGCACCGCACCCATTAGGTGTGGATATACCCATCCCATCCTCCCCCCCCCGCCGTCACCTGCCCAACACCTGATGAATGTTACTACTATATGAAACATATTTATTTTTAAAAATTGCCAGTTAGACTTCCTTGTTTCTAAACAAATCACCTGTACTCATTATAGGACCACAGGTGAATCCCCCAACCCCCAGGAATAAATTCTGCCTCCATTTAGCATCCCGAGGTTTTGTTCCAGCTTCGGGTGCTCAGCGCACATAAAGATGGGTTCCCAGTGGCTCTGTAAGAGGCCTGCAGCCAGGGAAGGAACCAGAAGTGGCCATTTGGAGAGCAAATTTCCAGCATGGGCCCCCATTAGGGATGTACCTTGGAGCTAAAACAGTCAGTGAGCTTCCTCCAGTCCCAAATCGAATGGACCTGCCACCTCCAGGCTACCCGAGCTGTTAATGCACAGTGACAGCTGAATTTAACTGCTTTTTACTCCAGCTCAGTGCCAAGGCTTGAGTAGAAATAATCCTTTTATCTCCCAATAAAGGAGAATTACTGGCATTTTGTAGCTCAGCTCTCTTTGAAGAGCCATCTTTAGAAGCTGGAGGCTTTGCATTTCCTGCAGTGGTCAGATTAAAGACGCTTTTCACCCATCTCAGGGCAGGTAGTTGATTATATTGTCACCCGGTTGCCCTGTGGAAAGTACTGCGAGTTTCTGTTTTAAACAGATTTCAAAGCACAAATGTCATTCTCAAAATCCTTCTGAAAGACCAACTGAGTGTTTAGAGCCACACTGTTTAGAGGCCAGCTGTTACCTTGTTCCAGCAAGTAGGGATGCTTGGAAAGAATATAATTTGGTCAGCTGTCTTCTTTCCTTGCCTCCCACAGGTAGAATCCCACCCTGATCCTTTTCCGCTGTATGTGATTTCCATACAGATAACAACCTTGTGTAATAGACGATCTAATTTAGTCAGACCTTCTATTTGCTTTTATAAAGACAGTTCATTTTCCACCTGAAATACCATTAAAACTTCATTCACCCCAACTGATAAAGCAACCAACATCCCCAGCGTGTGACTTGGTACTTTGAATACTTTATTATTCCTCATAGTAACTCTGTGAGTGTGATTTTCTACACCTCATTTTTGAAATGGGAAAACTGAAGCTGGGAAGTTTGGCTCATTTGCCTAAGTTTACATAGTTAGCGGTTGGTAGAGCTGGCGGATCGATTACAGCATGATCCCAAAGCCTGCATCCTTCCCAAGGTACCATCCCAAAAATCAGGGTTTCTCCCCCTTGGCATGACTGGTATTTTGGACTAGAATATTTGTTGTCATAGGGGCTGTCCTGTTCATTGAAGGATGTTTGGCAGCATTCCTGGCCTCTGCCCACTAAATGCCAGTAGTGCACGTGTGCACACACACACATACACACACAATTGTGACAACCAAAAATGTGTCCTGGCAGGTGTGATGGCTCATGCCTGTAATCCCAGTGCTTTGGGAGGCTGAGGCAGGAGGATGGCTTGAGCCCGGGAGTTGGAGGCTCCAGTGAGTTATGATCACACGACTGCACTCCAGCCTGGGTGACACTCTGCCTGTAAAAAAAAAAAAAAAAATGTGTCTGGACATTGCCAAAAGTCCCCTGGAAAGCAAAATTACCCCCAGCTGAGAACCACTGCTGTAAATGCTTCTGAAGCATTGGCTTCCTTACAGTGCTAAGTTTTTGTGGACCTATGAAATGCACAGAATAATTTGAAGACCATAATAGAACTAAAGAGTGGGCTTATGGGTATACATGAAGGAATATGAGTCCATTATAATTAGCATTTTAGTTCTTTGCGCCCAAAAAGCCCCCATTCCTGTTATTCCTGATAACAGCTTGTCCTCTCCAATGAGTCAATATTCACACTACAAAGCTCCCGTGGCCTCCTGCTGCTTCAGAAGTTTGGTCCAAACTCCACCCAAAGACATTCAAGTTCTCTCCAGTTTGCCCTCAGTTCTCCTCTCCACCCTCAAACCCCACGCACTTGCAGGCTACAGCCAAGCAAGATGACTCACCGTAGTTCAAACTCATCCTACATTTTCTTTTCCCATGTCTGGCTGAGGATACTCCCTCTGCTTCCCACGTCTCCCAGTCCCATGCCTGTACCCCACCTTCGCCTTGGGCCCCTTCCCGTGTCATTCCAGCTTATCTGATGCTCTCTGCACCTGCCAGACAGCCTCCTGGCACAGTGGTGGGAAAATGGGTCTCTTCTCTGTCCACGGTTGGTTGGCATTTGTCTTAGTCCATTTTCTGCCATTATAACAGAATAGCACAGACTGGGTCATTTATAAAGGAAAGGGATTTATTTGACTCATGGTTCTGGAGGCTGGGAAGTCTAAGAGCATTGCTCACCTGGGGGGACATCCCAGGCAGAATGTGGAAGGCAAAAGCAAGCATATGAGACAGAAAGAAAGGCAGGCCAAACTCATCCTTTGTATCAGAAGCCCTTCTATTCAGTCCTTATCTTTTAGCAGATGTGCTTTGCTTGTTGGATTGGGCTGATTGGACTGGAGATGGGATTGAAAGAATATTGCAAAGGTAAACTTCTGACCTATTTTCTGTGGGGATTAAAGTTAATTTCATCTATGAGAGCCGAATGGTGTCGTGAGGACAATTGAGCACAGCAGTTTGGTTCCCTAGTGTGCGACCTCCCTGCCCTGTGTGACCTAGATACGCTGGGTGGGCACTGACCTTGGCCATCACTAGGGTTGTGCCCACTGAGCCCCACACGACAGCTCCCAGCTGAGGGGCACTTGGGGCTGGCACCTTTCCACACCTCCCTCACTGAGTGTGCTGTGGGCTGGTCTGCGTTCATCCAGAGGAAAGGCCCCTTTTCCTAATTTTCACAAAGGTGCCATATGGGCTGGCAGAAGCCCTAACAATAAAACTCTTCCACAGAGGTAAGGGACAATGCATCCAACATTTTCATCCCCTAATTTGCCATTTATCCACTCCTTTTACTAAGATCTGTTACACTGAATTCTGTCCATCCTAGTCAACCTTTGTTTCACCACTACTTCTTGATTAATCAGAGGTTGGTATTGATCAATTCATTCAACAAATATGCATTAATCATTCAATATGTTGATAGACTACAGAAGTGGAGGAAACAGAGCCCCTGTCCTCATCGAGCTTATATTCTAGTGGATTCTTACCTTAACTTTTCAAGTGTTTTATAATCAGACAACAGCAAACATATGATTAAACTTATATCCAGGCTCCTATTTGATACCTCTGGCTTGAACTTTTCTTGAGAGTGAACTTCTTGAGTTAGATGAATGAGTTGGTTTGGGGCAACAATTCTAGGAAAATGACATTGCCCAGGTTACTAAAGTGACAGCACAGGTTCAGGAAATAGCCCTCCATGGGGGAGGCCTCACCCCCTGCAGTCACATGGTCTAATTCCAGCTGCAGCTGATTCAGGCCATCCAACCAAGTCTCTTGAGAGAGTCTGGGTGTTCCATAGTATTTGCATATGATGTTACGCTGCAAACTGAGCATTTTACAGCAACCAACCCAGAGCCATCTTTACTCTGAAAATTTCCAAGGAAGGCCTTCTAGGCTTAGATGGATAGGATATAAGCAGTCCTATTTGTGTGCAAATTGTGAGTCTAACCTTTGATGGTTCTACTGGCAGAAACAAAATGTCGCATCTTGAGCACTTCATTTTACCATTCCCCTGTTGTATTGACAGGTGGGAAACTGTGCTCCAGCTACAACCGAGGGCTCATCTCAAAGGCAAAAATCAAGGCCATCAAGTATAGCATCGTCATCATCCTTGGTAAGCAGTGTCCCTCCTTGTGTCATGGAACTGTTTGACCATTCCAAAAGCAAACTTGCACCTGGGACTTGGTGACAGAAAGCCCACGCAAGAAAGGAATTTTTCTACGGGCACTTCTACTTTTGTCTGATTGGCAAAGAATGTGCAGAACCTGTCAGTCCATCTCTGGCTCCTTCAAGAGTCAAGATTTGGTTCCTAATGCCTCTCCTTATGAATACAGTTGTCACCAAGGCCATAGGTTGGATAATTTGGAGAAAATCTGATTAGGACGTAACTAGCTGAAGCAGATGGTCACATCACCTGCTCAGTCACTTCCTTTAAGACACACTCTCCTCTGGGGCCAAAGTGCATGAGTAAAGGGAATATAAAAGTGGCTTTCCATTTCTTCTGGGTATTTAATTTCAGAGTCACTACAAATCACTCCCTTATGGCCACTTTATTTGCCCTTCCATCCTCCTGTCTTTTGCCCTTTCCTCTTCCTTTCTTTCTACTCTTAAGACCATAAAGTCACCTTGCACCATTTCCCATCTGCTCTGCTCACAGGTGGGTGGCCTGGCTTACTTCCTAGCCTCATTTGTTCACCAACAATGCCACCTCGCTGAGGCCTCCTTGACAAGTCTTTTTAAAATAGCCCTTCTCTAGTTTTCACTTGGATTTATTTTTCTTCATGGGTCCTACTTCTACCTGACACTACAGGATATATATTGATTTTCTTATTGTCTGTCTTCCCAGCTGGAGTAATAAATCCATGAGGGCAATGACTTTGGCTTTTGTGTCACTTACATTATTATCACCAAGGCCTAAAATTGGGTCCCACACATGCTGTTCAATTAATATTTGTTGAACGAATGAGTGTGGATAGACAAGAAAAAGGAAAGGGATTTGTGCTATTTTCTTCTGATTTAGCTCAAATGTCCTCCCCCTCCCTGCCCCTCTGGCAGGTTTTGAAGCTCCAAGAAAGCATAGCTCTTCCATTAGCTGCATGTCAAACCGCCAGAACAGTCCTTCTCACCTTTCTAAAACGCAACTGCGAAATGCCAAACAGACCACGCGCAGCTTGACTCAGCCAGCAGAACACACACACACCACACAACGCTGCAGGAGTAACTAAGATAAAGCACATACAACCCACCAAGGCTCAGAAACCTTTCTTAGTGGCTTCTGAAGTAGATCAAAGACTCCCTTGCTTTCCCACACAATCGGAATCACCAACGCGCCTTCCCTGGATGTTGAGTTGGGCAATGTGTGCTTACACGTGTGTTCCAGAGCCAGCATAGCCCTTGTTAGGCAGAAACCATTTTCCCAGGCCCTGTGGGGTCCCTTTCCCATCTGTAAGCAGGGGTGTCCACTAAAGAGTCAGCAAGTGCTGACACCCCCCCATCAGACCAGAATGGCCCTTCCTACAAAAATATGTTATAATGCCCCTTTACCATCCTGAAATAAAAGATATACATAATACTACTACCTACTCACCATAATTCTTAAAAAATGAATATATTGTCCCAAAAATAATATAAAGGAGGGATAGAAAAAAAATCTTAATAAAGCAATACCAATTTTAATATGCAAATTCTTCAGCACAGCTACACCAGAAGAATAATGAAGTAGTGAGTTGCTTACACCTAGACGTAGTAACAGCTACAAATGAAAACCAATACAGGTGTGTTTCATGGAGACATAAAAAATATAAGCAATATTGCTGTCAGTGACTTGATTTTCTGAGCAAGCAAAAAATGTAAAATTTCAAATTTGAGAAAATAATCTTTTCTCTACTTATAAGGAAATTGCATTTCTGGGAAGTTCAGTATTTTAAAAAACATCTGTGTTCATTTATAAAACAGAATTAGATTTCAGATGGGGTAATTATAAACAGCATTCTCCCCTATGCGAATGTCCAGTTCAGCATTCAAAGGCTGTATAGGGCATGAGACACATCGTTGCTGGCTGGGCTGCCTATACTGTGCAGGAGGACTGGCATCTCCGTGACGACCAGAATCATCCCCCATGCACTCACAAGCACACAGGGCCATTTTGCCCCTTGGTGCCCCAAACCACTCTGCTGGGCCAATGTTGGAGTTAATCACCTAGAGTCCAGAATGCTCCGTTGTCTCCGTGTTTGAATTGCTCCCCTTTAATACATTGCCAAGGTCTGGGGTGGGATGGGGGCCCATAAGTCAGTCAGTTTCTCCTTCTAAAGCTCCCCAACAAGTTACAGAATTCCCATTGAACAGTTATGGAGGAAAGCTTGCCCCTGCACTCAGATGGCTAAAGAACCAGACTTCTGCTCTAAGAAAAAATGCTGTGGGTGTGAAAGGAGGAGACAGGGGGTGGAGAGAATGTGGTAAGAAAGTAGGAGACACATGTGTGTGTCCAATCATCCTAGAGTGTGTAGAAAGCCTAGTCTGGGCTTTCCAGAGAAATGGGGGTGGGGGGTGATGGTCAGGGAAGGGAAAGAGAAATACTAAAAAAAATTGGCTCATATGATTGTGGAGGCTGAGAAGTCCCAAGATCTGCAGTTGGCAAGCTGTAAACCCCGGAAAGCCAATGGTATAAGTTTTAGTCCAAGTCCAGAGGCCTGAAAACAAGGAGAGTTGATGGTGTAAATTCCAGTTTGACTCCAAGTATGAAGACAGGAGAAGATCAGTGCCCCAGCTCTGAGACAGGCAAGTAGGGAGAGTGAATCTCCTCTCACTCAGCCTTTTTCTTCTATTCTATTCTTTGACAGATTGGATGAGGCCCCCCTATGCTGGAAGGGAAATCTGCTTTTCTTAGTCTTCTGATTCAAATGTTAATCTCATCCAAAAACACCCTCGTACATATCCAGAATAATGTTTGACCAAAATCTGGGCACCCCATGGCCCAGTCAAGGTGACACATAAAATTAACCATCATGTTCTGTATCCCCACTTCCTACCCATTTCCTTGAGGATTGGGAGCCAAACAGAATCAGGGTCTCACACACATCAGTGGATTTGGAAAGGAGCATTGGGTGGGTATATTTTGGACAGACTAACTTAGAAATAGAAAAGAAAATTGAGAACATAGTGATGAAACTGGGCTGTGCTGTGAAAACATTGTTATCACCCCTTTCTTCTGCCATACACCCAAACAAAGAGTCACTGTCTGGTCAAAAAGCTTCTTGTTCTTCTTTTTCCAGAAAGTCTCCTGAGGATTTGTCTTGTTTTTCTTTAGCCCTGTGTTGCATGAGAGGGTACAGCCATATACAGTCATTCCCAGGCTCTCAATACAGAGTCCACAACAGTAGAAATTGGACCTCCCCTTCGCAGACGGAGAAGCTGAAGAGTATTTACTCAGTTTTAGGAATATGTCTAAAGCTGTACGTATGAATGTGTTTATGTGTTTAAGTGGACGTGACATTAGTGCCAACACAGACCACTATTCTAAACAGCATACCCAACCCCAGTATTTCTGAGAGATCCTAGGTGCCAAAGAACTTCTTAGCTGAAAGTCCTGTCAGGGCTAACCAAGAGAGACTGTGGCCTCAGCTGCAGCCTGCAATGGTGCTAACGCGCTCTTCTCCCCCAGCCTTCATCTGCTGTTGGAGTCCATACTTCCTCTTTGACATTTTGGACAATTTCAACCTCCTTCCAGACACCAAGGAGCGTTTCTATGCCTCTGTGATCATTCAGAACCTGCCAGCATTGAATAGCGCCATCAACCCTCTCATCTACTGTGCCTTCGGCAGCTCCATCTGCTTCCCCTGGGGGTAAGGGAAGCTCTTGCACGGGTCAGACACGCTGATGGCCACTGCGCTGGGATTCCAATGTATGTGTTCCTCATGCCGAAACTCCCAGGCAGGTTATGGAATCCCTTTTTAATAGATGAGACACTTGAGAGTCAGAAAGTTTCCACTAGTGTGACAAATTCAAACCCTGGCCCAGGCACAGCTCATGCTATTTCTCCTACATCATATCATGACATATTTAGAAGCCCTTTCTTTTCTTCAAAGCTCACCCACATGGATTGCTTCAATACAATCCTATGGTGATAACAGGACGTGGAGCATTATTACCATTTTATAGGTAAACAAAGTAAGGCTTGTGAGGTTAAGTGACATTATTAAGGTTATATGAATAATCAGTGGCAGATTTGAAATTAAATCTTTCTCATAACTACTGTCATTCTGTTGTTTTTTTAGCTGTTTTCTTGTGTGAGCTACAGAGCATAGGTAGAGAAATCCACAGGAGATAGAATAGTAGAATGGTTTAAGGCTTGAGCTTAACGCTATTGGCTGAGGTTCAAATCCTACAATTGCTTATTCATAGCTTTGTGACCTTGAATGAGTTATTTGACTTCTATAAACCTCAGTTTCCTTATCTGTAAAATGGGACTGATAGCAGAGTCTACCTCTTGGCCCGTGATGCCTCTGTCCACGGGGCTCAGTGCTGACCAGTGGGAAGGAAGGCTGTGAGTAGTGGAGAAGGAAGGTTGGGGGTGTCGTATGTCAAAGCCCAGCACAGTTGTCTGATCTTTAATACATTTTCCGTAACTATTATCTCATAACATCTCTACCTCTTCTTCATCAGGTTGAATTATTTTCCCTCCCTGCTTTATTCTGACCTTCTCCAGGGATCAAAGATCACAGGATTCCAGAGTGACATTCCGGGAGAGGATGGAGCGGCATGAGATGCAGATTCTGTCGAAACCAGAGTTCATCTAGACCTGGGTGCAGTGGCAGTGCTAGGGTGAGCCCCATCAGCTCTCCTGGGTCCCCGCCACCTGCTTGGGCATGTGCACGAAACCTGAGCCAGCTTCTCCACCCTGCTTTTCATCACTTGGGGGATGTACAAGGGAAACGTTCTAATGCATGTGCATCACCTACATTGGCAAGTATTGAATAACAGGAACTCACTAATTATTCACGCCAGCCAGCAAGGACACACCTTCCATCTCCACCTTTCCCAGCCCTCCTTCCCACTGGTCAGCACCCGAACCCAACGGACAGAGACATCACTGGCCCAAGATCCTGGGTGGGGTGTACTGAGGAGACAGGCAAGCAGAGGGCACAATATTACTACTGAAGAAGCAAATAAAAGACTTAACAAAACCTAGACATTTTTCCACAGTTTTGGATTGGAGGTGTGGTGGTTGTAGCCAACAAGATGTTTGTCCCTGAAATGCCAACAAATTCATTTCTAGGCATTGGCACTCTGCACCTCCTCTGTGGATAGCCTTGGTTTGCAGATGGATGTGTTGGCAGCAGCCAAGCTCACACTCGCATTGTATCGACAAATGATTTGTGGAAAGATCACAACTGCTGGCCCTCCAGGACAAGGTCAAAATGGAGGGACACTTTCTCTGATGGGAAAAAGATTGTGCTAAAAAGCCACAGGCTCCTGACCTCCTATCTCAGACAGGACCTGGAACTCATGTGTCTTTGACGCTCTCTGAAGGCTCCTCCCTCTGCATTCAACATTGGGGCCACTGTAGGCTCCACTCCTCACACCTCAGGGACAATTCTCCCCCCTTTTAATTCTCTGAACCACCTCTTTAGTTGAGAGCTGAATTCCTGTGGCTTCTCCAGGCTTGATGTTTCTGTAAGCTCTTTACCGTTTTTGCATGTCGCCTTTGTCTAACACCTCGACCGGGAAGCGCTGGTGGGGCTTATTTTGACAGGTCTGGAGTTTGGTATTTATAAGCATAATCCAAGTGAAATATGACTAAATGTTTTGTAGTCAATTTCTTCCATCAGATTTCTCCAGAAGTGGAAGTGGAATAATTTAATTTGATTATATATACATCCCCACCCACGGCTCTGGGATTCGTGTGAGCACCTTATTTTTAGCTTCACATATATTCTTGACATTAAAATCTCCTTGGCAAAATCCTCCTTCCCAGAATTATTCAGAGCTTAAATCTTCTTTTTTTTTTTTTTTTTGGCCTACTGCTAGTGGAGTCATTAAAATGTTCAGTGTATTTTAATAGCGCCCCATTCCTCATTATGGTGTCAACTCAAAGTCTGCCTACTTAAGGTCATGTTGGCATTTTTTTCATAAACTCTCTTTTCAATTCCATCAGACTTTAGGTAAAGTATCTCTTGAGGGAGAAATCAGACCTCTTAGTCATCATCTCTTGGAGAATTATTCTCTGAATTTGAGGAGCCCGAATAATCTAGTTTTATGTCTACACAGCAGTTTTCAAGGCTGCCTCCCTCTCTGTCCAAACAGCTAAACTTGAGCAACCCTGGAAGCTTTGAGCAGTTGACAAATGCTTTTCACCAGTTCACTTTAAATCAAGATGTGCCACCAAAGACCCACAAAATTGTTGCTAAAATTGTTGCCTGCACAGGAGCCAATTAACACAGCAAAATCTGGCAGGTGTCCTAGACGGCAAAACAGAAGGACCAGGTTCTCTTGACAGATGCTTTCAGTGTTTGTCAAGTCTGGCTTGCAAAGACATCACATGCCTTCCTCATCCATCACTAGATTCTGAAAGTTAGGGAGAGAGGGGATTGAGGGGCTTCGTGCTCTATAGAAACTGTGAATATGATTTTGTGGGTGTTGTGATGCTGTCTCTCATTGCAGAGACTGGAGATCAGTAAGATAATGGTTGCTGGATACACTGCTGTTAAAATGAAACTTGCTTTATACTAATGTGGATTCTGGAATCCTCATTTCCATGTATTTGCTGAGAAATATGATTTAAACATTACGAGACCACTGGTAATTGCTAGTCTTATGACCTTGGACAAATCATTTCACATGTCTGGGTATCAACTGTCTCATCTGTGAGACAAAGACAAAATCAGGCTGGAGCAGAGGATGTTGGTGGTTCCTTATAGACTCTGAGATTGTATCCAGAGAGCAGGAGCTTATGGAATACTTTCCCCTGGGGACCAATGACTCAGTGACTCAATGCTGAGTCATTTGCCCTTCAGAAGTGTGACTTCCCTGTCTATCACTATCAACTCAGAGAAACATCATTTTCCAACAGGGAAATACAGTTTGAGCTCTTGGAAAAATTAGCAGCTTAGTGCTGTGATGTCACTATTTATAGCTTTTGATGCCCAAGTGGGGTCAGAAAAGTCAGTAGGGTGGTTTATAAAATAAATGTGCTTACTTCCTGCACCAAGATGTCAAAGCGGTCCGTGGTTACATTATCACATAGCTTCAGGGACAGGTGAAAATTTAGGATAACAAGAGGAGGTGTGCTTAATATATTCAGCCACACTATCGAAAACGAGTATTTCCACTTTTCTGAACTAAGTTAAATATGAATGGTAAAAACTTCTCTGCTTTTAGGGTGCATGTGGAACATAATTTAATTGAAGTTTAATTTCACCAAGCAACATCTCCCATGGTTTTTCCCCAGAAAATGGTAACGCCTTTTTAATGACTTTCATCTGTGATTAATTATGAGAAAAGTTTCCCTGTTAAACCAGACCAATGTGGAGCTTAAACTTTCGTCCTAGCTTCATTCAGACAATTCTATTTACACGTATACAGAAATGACCTTGCCTCTTCCTTCTGCATTCACAGTGTCAATCAGAAAAGGCCACAGGCCTGGGTCTGAGAGGAAACAGGAAAACAAAAATATTTTTAGCAGGGAATAAAGTGATTCTGGCCTTTTGGAATTAATTGTCTTAGGTGAGCTACAGACTGCTGGCAAGTCCAAGTTGTTTTTTTTTTTTAACTGTCATTTGAATATATCTCATCTATTCCTACCAGTGTTCCCTGCTTTTCAGTTGCATTTAATTGCAAAGAGATGGCCCTCACTGTTTAGGTGCCAACCTCCTTGGTTTTGGAAACATGAAAACCCCGTGTCTCATTTCTCTGCAATTACATTTTAAGAATGCATTATCCACAAAAGTGCTGGTCCAGTTAACATTTTAAAGTGCAATTCTGGCTGGACATGGTGCTCAAGCCTGTAATTCCGGCACTCTAGGAAGCAGAGGCAACAGGATCCCTTGAGCTCAGGAGTTTGAGACCAGCCTGAGCAAAAGTGAGATTCCCTGTCTCTACTTTAAAAATAGGAAAAGTTAGCCGGCGTGGTGGTGCATACCTGTTGTCCCAGCTACTTGGGAGGCTGAGGCAAGAGGATCCCTTAAGCCCAGGAGTTTGAGGTTGCTGTGAGCTATGATGACTCCACTGCTTTCTAGCCTGGGCAACAGAGTGAGACTCTGTCACTCATTCACCCAATCAATCAATTAATAAATTGCAATTCCAGGCTTATAAAATGTTAAAGTAGATGGGGTCTTGGATCATCTTAGTCTCATGGTTTTCAGGCTGTTCAGGGACTCCCAAAGTGTTCCAAGGAAGTGAACAATATGCAGTATTAATATTCATGCACACAACAATGACACATAAATCTAGAGGCAACTAAATCTAGTTACATAGTTTCAAGTTTCTTGAATTATCTCCCATATAAAATGTGGATTAAGATTAGACGTTGATACACCAAAAATGCATGTTATAATTTCAGGGTTATTACTAAAAGAATAGAAATGAAGAAGTATGTATTATAATTTCCAAACTAAAAGAGAAGGAAAACTTAATGATAAAATCACTCAAGTAATCCAAAAGAAGGTAGCAAGAAAAGAGAGAAACAAGGACATAGAACAACTGGGACAAATAGAAAACACACAGGAAGATGGTGACTTCTTTGTCCAAATGTATCAATAATTATAATAAGTGCAAAGAGATTAAATACTCCAATTAATAATCAAAGATTAGTAGTAAGAATTTTTTTGAAAAAAACAACTATCTGTGTTTACAAAAGACATGCCTAAAACATGAGGATACAGAAAGTTCAAAACAGAAGAACGAACCAAAGTGTTCCATGGAAACAATAACTAAAAGAAAGCTGGTGAGGCTATATTAATAAAGACTCAATAAACTTTAAGGCAAAAGTATTAGTAGAGTTAAACAGAGACACTCCATAATGATAAATGTTTTAGCTTAATAAGATGAAATAATAATTCTAAGTTTCTATGCATTTAAAAACATAGCCTCAAAATATATACTTTAAAAAGCTGTCAGAACTATAAGACAAATAGAAAAATCTACAACCATAGTGGGGGATTTTCTCACACTTAATTTCAGTAATGAAAGTAGAAAAAAGTTATGGATGATCTGGATAATTTGAACAACATAAATAACACAGGTAGAGCACTTTACCCGACGACCCCAGAATAGACATTTTTTTGTAGGCACATAAAAAGCAGTTACAAAAGCTGACCATACGCCAGGACATAAAATAAGCTTCAAAACTTTCACAAGATTGAACTCATACAGTCTAGTTTTTCTGAGCACAATGCAATTATGCTAGAACTCAAGAGTAGGAAAATAACTAGAATACTCTGATAGGCTTGAAAATTAGGAAATACACATCTAAACAACTTATTGTCAAAGAAGAAAGCATGTGAAAATTAGAAAACAATTGTGCTGAATACTAATGAAAGTATTATATCAAAATATGTGGGCTACAGATAAAATAATATTGAAAGGAAAAGAAGAAAGATTAAAAATCAATAAACAAATCATTTATCTCATGATGTTAGAAAACTTCACCAAATTAAACCCAAGGGAAGTATAAGAAAGAAAATAATAAGAGGAGTAAAATTAAGGAAACGAGAAACAAAGGTAATAAAAAAGACTCAACAAAAGTAAAATTTTGTTCTTGAAAACAATAATTAATTAATAAACCTCTGGTGAGACAGGTCGAAGGAAAAAAAGAGAAAGCATAAACAAGCAGTATTTTTTAAAGGATATTACTATAGATTCTAGAGTCAATAAAGAAATAATAAGAATATTATGATCAAGTTTATATCAATAAAATTGAAAATATAGATAAATGGGATAACTTACTCTAATTGACATAAAAAGAAACAAAAAATCTGAGTAATATTTATCATAATTGCTAAAGAATATGCCTTCATTCCTGAGTTCTACCAACATTTAAGGACAAAGTAACTCCAATTTTATACGTTCTTCGGAAGAATAGAAAAAAGGTGACTTTTAAGATTGTTTATAAGACTAGGAAAACCTTAATACAAAAACCCTACAAAGACATTACAAGAAAAGAAAATTACAAGTCAACTTGTCATGAAAATAAATGCAAAAATTCCAAATAAAATATTAACAGTCAAAATCCAGCAAAATATAACCAGGCTAATGTATACGATCAAACTGGATTCATTCCAGGAATACAATGTTGGATTAACATTAGGAAATCACTCAACTCATTACATTAATAGATTACAGGATAAAAAAAATATATCATCAACTTAATAGATGTAGGAAAAATGTTTGATAAAATCATTCAACTTCTTTGCATGATAAAAGATTTTTGCAAACTTGGGATAGAAGGAAATTTATTAAGCCTTTAAATTTGTTTATAAAAACTTAAAGGACACCTTATGCTTAATGGTGATGCTTTAAAAGTGTTTCCTTTGAAATAAAGAATGAGTAAAGAACTCCAGCAGTATCACTTCTATTCAACATTGTAATGAGATCCTAGCCAATACAGTAAAGCAAGAAAAAAAAAATAAGATAAAAAGTATATGGATTGGCAATGAATAATAAAAACTGACATAATTGATATAAATATATCATTGAACAACCAAAATAATATACAAATTAATTATTAGAATTAATCAGAAAGTTTAATAAGGTTGTAGGATACAAAATTGATATGCAAAAATCAATATCATTTCCACATAGCAGCAAGTAAAAACTTTATTTTTTTAAGTTATTATTTACAGTAACCTTAAAAGATGAAGTTCCTAGAGATAAATTTATAAAAGATGTTTAAATATCTATGGAGAAACCATAATACTATTGAGAGATATTACAAAAAACTAATTAAATGTAGAAATATATCATGACTATTTTTATCATATCATAAAATCATATCATAAATATGTCATAAATGAATATCATAAAATATCATAAATGATCAATATCATAAATGATCAATTCTTCACAAATTGACCTATAAAGATTCATTACAATACCAGTCAAAGTCCCAATAGGAATTTTGTAGAACTTGCCTCTAAAATTGATATGGAAATGCAAAGAGCCAAGAATAGCCAAGAACCAAGACACTATTGACTAATAAAATGAGAGAGCTTGACTGACCACGTATCGACCTTATCATGAAGATATATAATGAAGCTTATAGTATTTACTCTAATGTAGACAAATAGCAAATGGAATAGAAAAAGAGTCCAGAAAAAGATGTCCACATATAAAAGAAATTGATTTATTCAGAGGTAGCATTGCAGAGGGATGGGGAAAAGGTGTTCTTTTCAAAACACGGTCAAGTTATATGAACTTCACTGTTATATGGGCATTTACATGGGAAACATTTAAATGAACACTTATTGGATTATATGTAAAATCGGTTCCAGGTGCATTATAGATCTAAATACATAAGACAAAACAACCTTACAGAAATAATACAGGGGAATATCCTTAAAGATCTCAGGGGAGGGAAAGATCTCTTAAGCAAAACACAAGACCACTGTATTCATGAAGGAAAATATTCATAAATTTGATCACTTGAAATTAGAAGCTTTTGTTTATCAAAAGACATCATTAAAAGGTGAAAAGACAAGCTATAGAATATAAAATAATATTTGCAAATTAATGTAACTGACCAAGATCTGGTATAATATTTATAACATGTAAAAATTCAGACAAATCAGTAAGAAAAAGATTTTTAAAGGACAATAGAAGACACAGAAACATGCACAAGACTTGACTTCAGAATAGAGGTTATCCAAATGGATGCAAAACATATGAAAAAGTGTTTAATCTCATTAAAAAGCAAGGAAAAGTGAATTAAACCACAATGGAATATGAGTGTGCACCTGCAAGATGAGCAAAAGTTTAAAACTTTGGCAATATCAAGTGTTAGTGAGGATGTGGAACATCAGAAATTTTCATCTTGTGCTGGTTAGGAGAATAATTAGTACAACCATTCTGTAAAATTATGTGCCTTAAACTAGTAAAATTAAGGATGCATATTTCCTGTGACCTTGAAATTCTATTCTGAGTACACACCCTATAAAAGCGTATAATTATGTGAGCCGTAATATAGGTGAAAGAATATTCATAATAGCATTGATTATAAGAGCCTCAAATTGGAGGCAAAACTAATGCCCATCAACAACAGAATAGATAAATAAATTGTGGTATATTTCATACAGTGGAATACTTTACAGCAACAAAAAAAAAATGAAGAAACCACAGCTGCTTGCAAGAACATGAAAAAATCTTTTAAAAACATAATGTAAAGGTCAAGGAGAAAGACATCAAAGATACCATATGATTTCATTTATATAAAATTCAAAACTAGCCAAAATTAAACTATCACGTTTGGCAACGCACCTACAGGTGATAGAACTCTAAAGCAAAGCAAGAAAATCACTTTTTATAAAAGTCTAAATTGGAGCATCTTCGTGGGGAGAGGAAAAGCAGCATTTGGGAGGGAACAGGCAAAAGAGGCGTGACAGGGTTCTATTTCTTGCTCTGGGTGGCAGGTTCAAGGGCATTCACTTTATTCTGGAAGCAGTGCAGAGAAGGGAGCCAGACCAGAAATAGGGAGGTGATCAATTGGATCTCAGCTACGTACAGAAAACAGCAGAGACAGCTGAAAGATCCTTCTCTGCGTTCAGAGCCATCATCTATCATTAGCATCCAGTGATAGCAGGAACATCGATGCCAACATTTTTCAAAGTCTGCAGAACCGTCTTGGCTCCTCCACACAGCCTTGTGAGTCAGTTCAGCAGAAATCAATATCCATCTTCTGTTCTCTTCTTGCCTGCTCAGGGGCCTGGAGTCCTTACGCCTTTGCTCCTGGGCTCCCATTTTCATATCCATCCACAGCGCCTCCCCCTCCTTGGTCCCATTCTTTCTGCCCTTCCTCGTCCTTCAAGGTGGAGACCTCAAGTGTAGAACACCCCCACTAAGATGTTACTCCCAGAGCCCGACTGAACACAGCATTCCTCAGGAGAGCATTTGTCCTGCAAATAGGGAATGCTGGAAACAGTGCTACACTAACCCCAAAGATCCAATCACCAAAGGTAGGAACTCTGGGCCTGCGGTAGGTGGCTGGGAGAAATCTTTGAGGCAAACAGCATAACTCACACATCTCCATAACTACCTGACAAGCTCTAAGGAGGCTGATCAAATAGTCTCAAACCTGGTTGCATCATGAATCGCCCAAGGAATTTTTTTTAAAAAATACGGATGTCTGGATCCCTAACCCCAGAGATTCTGATTTATTGGGTTCTGGGTAGAGCAGGGAAATCCCTATAGCAACCAACCCAGGTGATTCAGGCAGCTGGCTCTAATGCAGCTCTTCCACGGGCTGGTACTTAGGAGCCAGGGAGCAAAACCATCCCAGGTGGTCAGAGCTCAAGATCCTCATGGCCAGGGGCTGTGGGGCCTCCCTTCGCTCACGTCCCTGCAGCTCCCCTGGGTCCAACCTGAGCACAAACGTGCTCTCCTAAGGGTCCAATTTTATCACTTCTCGTAACTATCCAGGTATCTGTTGGTAAACTTTGGATATCTCTACCTTCTTCCTTCCACTCAGATTAAATGCATTTTTGTACATGAAGACGGACCTTAATCTAAAGTAGTTCTGCTTGCACGTAGATACCCAAAAGAGAGCCAAGTAGGGAGTGTGGCCATGTGTTTATGTGATGGTTTGAGACAAGGTAGGACACCTCTGCAGGGCGTTTTGAGGACTATAACATAACATGCTGCTGTGACATCATAGTGAAGCCCTCTAGAGCAGCTTTTCCCAAATGTTTTGTCCTCAAAAAGACCCCCAAAAAAGCCCATTATGCTTGTTTATGTGGATTACATACATTGATATTTATAATCTATTGGTGTTAAAAATTAAAACTGAAAAAATTTCTAATATTTTTGAATCATTTATAAATAACAATAATAAACTTATTATTTATTAACATAAATTTCTTTTATATGAAAAGTAACCATTTTTTAAAAATTTAGTGAGAAGAGTGACATTATTTTAACTCTTACAAATCTCTTTAAGTTTGACTTCTTAATAGAAGACAGATGGATTTTCATATCTTCTGCATTTAATCTGTTACAATATGCTGTTTTGATGGACGTATATAAAGAAAATCATGCCTCACGGATATGTAGTTAGGAAAAAAAAGGAATATTTTTATCTGTTTCTGCACTTAATGTGTTGTGCTATAACTTGCCAGGTAACCCCTGGAAAATTCCAATGTACACATGAGAGAATGAAAATAAAAAACACAAATAAGACTTATTGTTGTCATAAAAACAGTCTTGGCTTCACAGACCCCCGAAAGGCTCACAAAGACTTGGCCCTCCACCCAATCCTCCCCACCCCCACCCTGCTTCTGGACCACACTTTGAAGACTGCTTTTTTAAAGAAAACGAGGTGTTCATTTGTCTGCACACAGCCATTGCTGTAGTACTGTTGTCTCTTATGCAAAGCTGAGGTAGGGGAGACACACAAGCTGAGGGACCACTTGTGTCTGTTTGCAAAGCTGGTTAAATCACTAACTCTAGCCAATGCTGATTGAGGCTCTGCTCCAGAAAACAGACACCGCAGCGGTTCACCTGGTGATTAAACCTGCCTCTGCTGGGGGCAAGAGCCCAGGTGCCCTACACACACCAGCTGCTCAGGGAGTGTCCGGGACAAGGGACAAGTGATTGCTTGAATTAAGGAAGAGAGTGGTCAATATTCACCTCAGAGTCTATGGCATCAGCTAGGGTTCTGAGTATGGGCAACAAACAGCACTCACTCCTCACTTTTGTCGGCACCGGCCTCTGGGCCATTTCCCCTGACTCGCAGACCTCATCGTCTTCCACTCTCTCCGTCACTTGCTCCCCTCCAGTGACACTGGCCTCCTTGCTAGATTCAAATACACCAGGTGCAAACACTCTTAGGACCTTTGCAGATCTCTTCGCCCTCTGAGACTATGTTTCCCCTGATGTCTGCTTGTCCGACTTCCTCGTTTTCTTCAAATCTTTGCCCAGACGGCAATTCAATACTGTAACTGCCAGCCCAGCAATCCGATCCCCCTGACTATTCTGTATTTATATTTTGCAGTAGCATTTATCACCTTTTAACATACTGTTTAACGTACTTATTGGTTATGTTTATTGTTTATTATCAGTATCTCCCATGAGACAAGGATCTAGGTCTATTTTGTTCACTGTTGTATTCCCAATGCCAGAAGAGTGCCTGGAAGAGAGTAAATGCCAATAAATATTAGTTTAATGAATGCACGGGTGATATTTACACATGGAGGGGGATAGAACTGCAGCTTCCTGCAAGCAGCCTGCTCCCAAGAGAAGGGGAGGGCTGAGCTGAATATGCCCCCTTTATTTCATCCACATTCATGACACAGGTTACGCCATTCCTTCCCCTGGGTGACTGAAGGACAAATAGAAACTGGGAATGTGACGTCTCCACAATGAAAGGAAGTATCAGGAATGGAAAAGAAGAACCCACCACTGACATTCTCCAACTGCTTCTTCTCAATTCGTTTGTGCTTAACTCTTAAGCCTGCAGTCAGCCAGGGTTGTGGTGACCCTCAGAGGAGGGTTGAGAGTTCTGTCAAGACCATTCTTCCCCTTGCCAGGCACCTCCCAGTGCCAGCTGCTGCACCTGTGCCCTGATTTCCCTATTTTTCTCAGCTCCAAGGTGACCCTTCTATTCTACTCTTAATGCTGGGGCTGGGGATTTGCAAACTACCTTTCTCAGACTCCCTCAACAGTTGGCTTCCTGTTAGAGTCTGCCAAAGGGAGACAGGCAGGAGATTGGAAGGAAGAACATGATTTGAGGAGATGGAGGGGCACCAGCTGCACCATCTCCTCAGTCACAAGCAGCATGCAGGTGGCACCTCTCCTTAGTGGCATGGAGTATCAGCTCTGGGGCCTCCTCTGAACTCTTAGGATAACTCCACCTTTCCCTTTTGTTCCCCTGATCTTAGGGAAGGTAACAGCTTTCTGCAGTTATCAATCTCTCTGTTACCTTCCTTTTTGCTCTTTGAGCCCTCTAACAGTTGTGTGGCTAATTCCCTGCATTGAGGCCCCTCTATCTGAAATACCTAGGCAGTTTCTCCTTCCCTGACTGGATAAGCCCTGACCAATGCCACTGCTTTGTGGATCCTTCTGGGACCATCAACAGACAAGTTAGAATTCATCTCCAGAGAGCTTTTTTGTGGATCAGGAAAGTTTCGTTAATTAAATCTACTACAAGGATAGAAATCCAGTCTCTATTCCGTTTCTTTCCTGATTATGTCCTTCCACATTGTCTGATGTAGCTAGAGTCACCTCCCATCCCAGTTCACCCAAGACGGTCCAGCATAATTATTAATACTGCTTCCTTCCTCTCTCAAAACTGTCCTAGTTTGGGTGACAAATTATATGGTCACTCTAAATATAAACCACTGTATGTTCTACAATGAAACTCAATGACAACGTTAAGATACTTTAGCAATAAAATACCAATTACAAGATGTTTGAAGTTTAAATATAAACCCCATCTCATCATGAATTTTCTGCAATGAAATTAAAGTTCAATGATTAAATTTGATGATTAAGTTAAAGTACAAAGATATTAAAGTCCAAAATCACATTTTCTTCCCCTTTTCTTCTTTTGCTTAAAAGCTCAAAGAAAATTAAATATCCTAAATTCATCCCAATTTCTTATTCAACTCCTGTGTTTTATTTCTCAGTGTTCCTAGGCCATACAGCAAATGCTAGAATGGAAGTGTCTAAAAATAGCCTCTCTGCCTCATGAGAGTTTTGAACAGATTATAAAATAAAAAAAAGATGGCAGAAAGGAGATTGAAACAACAAACTTATTACTAACAAATGTGGCTTGTACCTACAGGCAAGAGAGCCTACTAATAATAAATTCTAGAACTGCTCTCCTAGCTGGCATAATGGCTACTGTTTACCAACATCTGTTTTTGCCCCTTCTGGGCACAGCTACATGGTATACTTCTCAGTCTCTCTATAGTCAACTCTGGTCATATAATTGAGGTTTGGCCAAAGGAATGGGAGAAAAGTTATGTGCACCCTCTTAGCATGCTTCATGAAAACATCTCATGAGTGTTTTCCATGCTTTCACACCCCCACACCTTTGCAAGCTGAATGGAGAGGAATCTGAGGGTTTAGAAGTGGGCAAAGCCACAGGACAGAAGAAAACTGGGTCTCTGACTTACGGCATGGAACAGAGCCTGTCTCTCTACCACCAACTCCCACTGAATAATGATGTGAGTGAGAAATACACACTTCTTTCTGTTCACCAACTACATTTCTGGAAGTTGTTTGTTGCAGTGGTTAGTCTCAGCAACCCAAAATACCCACCCAGGTCCTGGAAGCCCTGATCGAGGGCAGGTTTTCCTGTGGCAGGGGGTTGACTGCTCAGGTGACACAGAGAAGCAGAAGAAAACTTTTGTACCCTGTGGACAGCCCACCCCAGAGAAAGAGGGAAGAGCTGAGTTGAGCAAGCCCAATACAACCTTCCCACATTCAGATCATGCAGAGTGATACTAGCTCCACCTTCTCCCCACTAAGGAGGGAGGGAGCTTCTTTCCAGAGGCTAAAATACTCACACCTCCACGTGGAAGAAAGTGGCTCCCCACCAAATGCATGTTTTCCTATTGTGCACTTCTTTTCTCGATCTCCAGAAATCTCTTCCTTGGCTCCCTATCCAGATTCTATTATTAATATATGCTCCTTCCACAGGTATAAAACTCCTAGCATCCTGAGCAGGTATAAAGCAAAGGGGCACTAACCACCTTCATTTCCCTCTTTTGATTAGCCCGTGGAAGGCCAGCCTTAGAGTTCCCTGTGGGCAAGACTGGGTGAGAATTAAAGGAGAAACAGCCCTTCCTGACCTCTCCCACCTCCAGGTTTCAGAGTCCATGGTGGTCATTCTCAGCAAGCATAATAGGAGATCTTTGCCCATTTTTTTTTTAAGAATGGTGGCATTTCCTTACCAATCACCAGGCTCTTCCTGGTGATTCCTAAGAAAAGTTTGTGTCCTCAGCAACTCCCATGGTCCACCTCCCTAAAGGACCCACCTTCCTTCCTTTGCCTTAATTTAAAAAGGAGAGAGAAAAGCTCAGATCTTCACCATAGCAAGAACAGTGCTGGGACAGGCCCACTTCAGTGTGCTTGCCATACCCACAGGACCTACCGAGGGATGCTGTCCTGAATAGTTAGGCCAACGTTTGGTCCCAGGTGACCTAGCACATCCCGACCAAAGCAGATTAGACAGAGGTGGACAGCCGGTGATCTGTGAGCATCCATCCATAGACTGGTCAGCAAACTATGGCCAAGAGACTGAGCCTGTTAATGAGGAAATTGAAACCCAAAGTTCATGATGTAGGACTGAAATGGAAGAAATCACAGCGAACCCTTTCAAAACCATAAGACGGCAGGACTCAGGAGTAAGCAGAGGGAGTTAGCTGGTGAGAAAGGACAACGGCACCGTTGTGAAGAGAAACGCAAACAGTGAGAGCAGAGAGGAGGGATGGAGAGGGAGAACACAGTTGGGAGGACACCATCCATGGAGGTTTCTTGGATGCTGACAGTTGCTCAGTTCTTACCATGTTTTCATTATAATCCTCCCCTTCACCTTGACCTGACCAGAGTGCTCAAGGTCACTGGGCCTCACCTGACTAAAACAACTCATTTCCGCAACTGTGTAATCAGACTTTGGAGAGTGATCCCCTAGAAAACTATGAGCATATGGGCTTCTCCTCTTCCTACTTAAAGCAGATGCCTTGAGCTAAGAACTTTGGAGGAAGTATGTGAATTAATGATCGAGAGTTTTGCATGATTTGCACTTTGGGAAGAAAAGAGAATAAGCTAGATGAATCCTTAGGGAACTCTTTGGGTTACTGTGAGATTTAGAGTTTATGGTAAAGAAAAAGTCACCCACAGCAAACTAGTGCCGAATTAAAAAATTCTCCAGGCCACATGAGTGAACAAAGGAGGTTTTGTCAGAGACATCGTGATGGTAGTAAGAAATGAGTTTGACTTTCTCTTCTGTTAGGAAGGGGAAAACTAAAGCATGTCCTCAGTGTCACTTTCGCATCCAGGAAAGAGACTGGTCCCTCCCACTACGGGATTTTTTTTTTTTTTTTTTTTTTTTGAGACAGAATCTCACTGTGTTGCCTGGGCTAGAGTGCTGTGGCATCATCCTAGCTCACAGCAACCTCAAATTCCTGGGCTCAAGCAATCCTCCTGCCTCAGCCTCCCGAGTAGCTGGGACTACAGGCATGCGCCACCATGCCCGGCTAATTTTTTCTATATATTTTTAGTTGTCCAATTAATTTCTTTCTATTTTTAGTAGAGACGGGGTCTCGCTCTTGCTCAGGCTGGTCTCAAACTCCTGAGCTCAAACAATCCGCCCGCCTCGGCCTCCCAGAGAGCCCACTATGGGATTTTGAGGCCTGAATAAGACCCTTCCAAGCAAAGGTAAAAGATGCTCTGAGTACAAGAGCCCATACACATGTAAGGTAGGAACCCGGAACCCTGATCAGCACGACAGGTTCCCAAGAAAGGGAATAGTTTCCCTGACAGACTTTTAAGAGCCAAAAGGCTTTGTGTGCCCAACCTCGAAAGAAGAGTGAATGGGAGGGAGGAAAGGTGGATGAGAAGACTTATTCCCAAGCCACGCCCTAGAGAGGATGGCAAACTGCCTTGTGAAAAGATTGAGAGGTGTGGATCCGCATATGAGACAAGCTATAATAGCTGATGCCTCACAAAAACCTGGCACTTGCTGCCTCTCCTTGCACCTCCTGTCCCTATCTTCAGGAAAGACTTGAGGCTATCTGGAGCCCAGAAGCCAAGAGCAGGGAGGGCTCAGGCAATTGAGAGGCTAGCTCATCAGCCCAAGGAATGCAGGCCTAGGGCCCACTGGAGAAACACATCTAAGTCTTTGTGACCCACACCTGTCATAGCTGTGCAGTAGCATCATCTTTCTTCCTGGAGATTTCCTGTATCCTGTGAGGAACAACAAGGATGATTGATTTTGCTCTGGAAATAAGAAAAGGGTCACTGGGGACATTACTCGAACTATAGCTTCTTCAAGAAGCAATATCTGTTAAGAAATTACAAAGCAAGTGGCCACCCCTGCTCAATGGTGTCCTTGTGGCATAATGTTCCCAGCCTGGGTTTCAGGATAGTTCAAAACAGTCTGGCATTCAATAAGAAAGTTCACTTCCGGAAGAGAAGGCACTCCACATTCTATGAGTTGAATAAGTGATAAGACATGCCTACCCAAATGGAGGAAGTCCAGGTGGTTTTATTAGAAACTTTCAACCTTTAAAATTCATAACCTGGGAAGCTATGACATGTTGAATTATCTCAGTCCCCTAAAGAAAAAAAAGGACATTAGTGAGGAAATCAGATGAGATGAATCTAAGACTGATAGTTCAACTAGCCAAATAGCCAAATCATCTGGCACCCATAGTGGGATAGTGGAAAATTATTATTATAATAAATAAACCCTTAGTGAATTTTCTTTATTAAAGAGCAAGAAGTCCGCAGGTTTCAGAAGCCGAGGGGCCTTACTTAGGTCCCTCCAGCTATAGTCGAAAGTGAAAGTTAGAGGGCATTTCTTCCTCCCCCAGCTTGGCTCACTGCTGGCAGGAGGCCCCAGAAAGCTGAGATTTCTTCCCATCCTGATGGTCCTCTTTGCCACCACACTATCGCCAAGTCTTTTTCAATTCCCCGAGCTTCCTAGTTGCTGTTCTATCGTCATCCAAAGTAAGTGAGTTTCAAAAAAAAAATCCCTATGGATAAAAAGGTGTTAATTTGATAGAGTGGTCTATAAGCATGACTTTTATTGTCTCCACCTTTGCAAGAAGAAGGGTGGTCCAAGAGAAGATGCTTAAAACGAAGTATGACGAGAACCTGACTGCCTGATATGCATGTATTTGGAAGATGGGGGCAAAGCAGCTATTTCAATCAAATAAATGGCTTTATTTCGAGATGTGTTCATTTACTCATTCAATCATTGAGCCCCTGGTTGTGGCCCAGGTATTGAAGATACCAAAGAAAGCAAGGTACTGTTTGGCTGGCATATTCTTTTTAGATTTTCGCAGAGTCCTCACCACGTGTATGAATAACACACATTGTTTGCTTGCTCTCCGTCACCCCTCATGGACTCATTTGCTCCTTCGTCTGGCTTCACACCCACCTGACTACTGACTGGGTGGCTGTTCTGTTGTTAGTTACTCTTGCCTTGTCTCCACCCCTGCTTTTAACCTGGTTCCCATCCACAGAGATTTCTGAAACTTCCTGCCTTCTTGCCCCTCACCAGGGTCTTCTTGGACCCATAAGGGACATGTGGTATTGGAGTGAAGAGTCCACAATTTTTTGAAATGTATAAATAAATAAATGTGGCAGAATTAAAACATTTACTGACACTTCAGTTTGAATATGCAAAACAAAGGGCTCTTATTCTCTGCAGCTACTATGATTTTCTCTACAAATCCCTACCTCCTGAAAAAGGTGTGATGGGGAGGGAGCTAACTAGATTTAATCCAACCCTGGAGTCTTATCCAATGTAATAATTCAAATAGTCCCTTTAGGTAAAATTTTTGATCTGTTAGGTTTTTCCCCATCATCTTTCCCTAACCCAAGGTGGCATTTGGTGCATGCAGAGAGGGCTTACAAGCTGCACATGGCAGCAGGGGAGAAGGCAGGCTCCTGAGTCCATGAGTCATCTTGTTGGTTCCTTGGGTAACCGTGGAAAGGAAGTGTAACATAACTAGTTTTATGTTGCTTCTGATCCCCTGAGGTAATATCCTTTGGGTTAAAAGTTTCTGCCTCACTGTGCACGTAGGCTGGAAGATGATAACCATCCCTTTCCCTAAACTAACCCCCGGGGAGATAAGGAAAGTATAAATGCAAGTAACAATGCTATGTTAAAGATGTATAGGAACATCATGATCTGACCCATCAGGGTTGATTTTTGAGGGGTGTTGCCCAGTTCTTTGGCTCCTGGCTTGGAAGAATCACAAGCAGGGCCAGTGTGATGGAATGATGACAGACACTTAACATTCCACACAAGCAGCTTTTATTGCAGGCTATTTTTGCACAGAAATAGAAATTGAAAGACTGTTTCTTGAGGGGAAATGGGTCTATCTCCACAAGTGGAGAAGACCCTGAGGTTTTACCACATTTCTGTTTTTATGTCTATGCCTTATGATATGCTAAATGGTAGGTGGAATATTTATTACTTTCCTGAAAAAAAGGTGGAGAGTTCTTAGAGTTAAGGGCACTCCCCAATTTTAACCTTATAGGGTAACTTCCAGTGGTTGCCATGGCATTTGTAAACTGTCATGGTGCTAGTGGGTGTGATTTCTACTATGCTAATGTATGTTAATGGGGAAAAGGTCACCTTTGTATATGAGCTCCTAGTTTCTGCACATGCTCCTGGCCGGGAAAAGTCCCTAACTACAAGTTCTGCCATTGCAGGTTAGGTTCTAAATGCCTCCTCATTTTTGCACCCCTCCTCTTTTCCTGTGGTTAACACTGCCCACCTACACCTGTCTCTAACAGACCTACTCATCCAAAATTAACTAACCAAGAGAGAGAAATTTTACAACCTCCTCAGACCCTCATTGATTCTCAGATATCTGTGGTTCTCAGTTTCCTCTTTCAAACCCCTCAACATAAAAAGAAGTCTAAAGTTCATAATAACTTTAGAGGCTCTTTAGGACATTAGTCCACCATCTTCTTGGTTTGCTGGGTCTCTGAATAAAAGTTGCTTTCCTTGTCCCCCACCAAAAAATAAAAAGTGAAAGTGAGAAAGGGTCTAGGACCCCTGCTTCTTCTGCACTAGAAAGCCAGGTGTGGAGAGGGAGGGACTAGGCAGTGGCACCCCTCAGCACCCTATAGCACTCACTTACTCCCATCTGGCCCATTAGCCTCTCCCTCAGCTTATCCTAAATAGCTCTGACTCAAATGGGAAGAAAAGTAGAGTTGGAAATTTTAGTATCCCTGACCAATGAGGGTTGAGGGTCACCCTTCGGAAAGTAATCCCCAAGGTCAAGGAAAGGGCATGAAGCCTGGACATACAGCTACACTTAATACCCAGCATGGACCCTAACAGGATGCACTGCTGGCACAGCTTGTCCAGCAGATGGGTGGGGTGAGCCTGTTCTCAGCATGAGACAGGAAATTCACTCTAACAGAAGAAAGAGCTGAGCACTCAAGATTGGCCCAGAAAGACAAGCCTTGTTCCCCATAGGAGAGAGGCAGTTCTCAGTCTTGGCGACTAATGTTTTTCTCCCAAGTCAGTTTCCATGGACTCCCATCTAAGCCCATGTGGCAGGGGGCAGGTGGGCTCAGCTCACTAGAAGTCTGGTAGGCATCTGGACTGGTTTGTCCCCTTCTGTCAAATTATACAGATGAAGAAAGAGGTGCCGTGGACCTCAAATCACCAAAGGCCTGGATGAGGGTGGCCTGGAACAAGGAGCATCGCTACCTGCAAGAGTAAGCCTGCTTGTAGGAGACATGGGCTCCAGGTGGGTAGGAGACCAACCACTCCTGAGGACCTGGCAAGATGTCACACACACAACCCATTCTGTTTAGCATTTAGGGTCAGTGTTCCTGGGAAGTGAGTCATGAAATGCCCATGGGAAGAAGATTGCCCATCTTGCCACCCTCAGAGACAGGGCTGCATGTTGTGGTAGCAGACGAGACTATTCATGAATGACATCCTCTGGAAGCAGTGGGGAGAAAGTGTCCTGTATTACTAGTGCAGGCAAAAATCAATGAAACATGGATTAGACAATAAAACAATTCAAGTGAAAAACAAAATAATTCAAAGGGAGAAAACACAGGCCATCATTCATAGTACTTTAAAGTGATTATTCTAATATGCAAATTTGATGACATCAGATCCTGTTTAAAACCTCTGCCTTTTCTCCATTCCCACACAGCCTGCCTTAGCTCAGACTCTATTTCCCCCTGCTAGGATTATTGCAGTAGTCTGCTGACTGTCATCAGTCTCACCTCACCCATCTGCCCCCGCTTACTGCTTCCAGAACAATCTGTGTAAAGCTCCAAGCCCATCACAGTGCTCCTTACCTCTAGAAACACTCCACAGCTTCCTACATTCTAGAGGGTAAGTCATAATGCTTTATAGGCCTTCTAATACCCTCTGTTTATTCATTCATTCAACAAATATTTACTGATCGCCTGCTTCATGCCAGACTACTGTTAAAAGTGCTGGGGATAAATAGTGAACCAAAGACCAAAAGTCTCTGACTTTGGGAAGTTATAGTCTAATGGCAAAATTTAGCACCACCTCTCTCTTCAGCCTCTTCTATAGCCTGCAGTCAATGGTGCTGGCTCCCCCATCCCCGCCAGCTCATAAATACCAATGGGGCACATCTCTTCCCAACTTTTCATTCAGTGATATTGCCTTGGTGGCTTGAAATCAACCAAGGCAAGAGTATTTATATCATGGAAATCAGCAGACACTAGGTTTTTCCTTCTTTCTTTTTTTTTTCTTTTCTTTTTTTTTTTTTTTTTTTTTGAGAACAGGTTTTGAACATTTACCAGCATACTTCTGCTAACATTCCAACAATAACAAACTGTTTGCAGCTTCCAAACTATTCCAAATTAATATGCTTCTGTACCTTACTTTGCCCATGCTACTTTCTGTGCCTGGAAATCTCTTCATGTAAAATAATTGGACATCATTTTACAAGAAGTCAATAGTCAAATAACTATTTTCAAGACTTCATTGAAATATCACTTCCTGTGCAAAGCAGTTTTGGACCCAGGAGGTAGAGCTGACTTCTCCTTTGAGCTGCCCTCTGCACCAGGTGTGGATGTGCACACCTGGATCACCTTCAGCATTTATCTGCTCATGTGACTGTCTCTCCACTATTCTGTAAATTTCCTGAAGCCAGAGACCATATCTGACTCATCAATACCCCCAGCCCCTAGTACAGTGCTTGGCCTAGTTCCTGGGTCACTCTGAAATAAATTCCTGTTGAATAAATTTGGAACCAGGAAAAAAATATCTTATTTTAAAAGCTGTCAATCAGACTTGGTTGGAGCCCAAATTATGGAATGACCATGGAATTTTTAGGTATAAGAATATGTAACATTGAAATTTTCTTTCTGTGCTAAAATTATTCCATACCTACAAGGCATTCACAGTGTGAATGCCTTATGTGAATGTATCCATCCACCATAGACTGGTGGATGTTAAGGAAAATAGCCAAGTCCCACAACTGAGTTAATGGGGTATAGACCAGGGAATACGTGAACATGTGTGGTGATCCCTAAACCCCATTTACTTGCAGAATAGGGAGCCTGGAGCCAGAGGTGACCACAAATAATAATCCCCCTGGAAATTTATGAAAATCTTGGGGATAATCCAGATTTTTCAGAGTCCTTGGAATAGCGCTTTAAATCCTTTTCTAGATGTGAAAGAACAAGGTGGCCCAATTTGACATCTTGATCAGGAAGAAATTGGTGAAAAGAATGGATGGATAGATGGATGGATGGATGGATGGATGGACTTCTGAAAGCAGAAGTTGTGCATGGCTTAGTGGACGAGGTGACATGTGAGATGCATGCTAAAGACAGAGAACTAGGTGGTGCGCCAGGAACAGCCCGGCAGGGGGCAGGGAGACAAAGCTGTAGCAAGCAGCAGAGAACAAAGCACATTCTTCATCAGTCCACTTTCCCTGAGTGCAGCAAAGGGGCCTTGTTCCCAGCCCGGAACTGACTGTTGATAAAGAGCCGAAGTTATTAGTATAACAACCTGCGCCTGCACGGGCCACGGTGTGTCAGAGCTGGCAAGAGCCCAGTGGTGCACACTCTTCTTTTCACAGAGGAGGACCCTGAAGCCCAGAAGGGTCAGTATAGTTTCTGACAAGCAAAGATCTGAGACTGGAGTCCTGGTTTCCAGGCCCAGGCCAGTGCTCTTGGACCATACTAATTGTTTTAACTGAGGGCAGCCCCCCAACCCTGGCCATACCAGCCAAGTGATGTTAGGGAAGTCGCAGTGCTTATCTGCACCTCACTTTGTTCGTATTTAATGTAAAAACAATAATACTGCAATAATACAACAATAATACAGGATCTTCTTGTAAAAATTAAATTACTTAATATTTTAAAACATAGTGGTGTCATATTGAGCTCTGATCACCCTAAGATTCACCCTGGCAGAGGGCTGCCACAAGGAAAATGAAAAGATTCCTAGGTAGAGAGCTAAGGAAAATTCACACTAGTTTAAAAAAAAAAAAAAAAAAAGTGGCAAAATTGAGGGGTGAGGGGTTGTCACTCGTTTTGTCCCCAGGTCCTACCTCTGAAATTGTGCAAGGGCCTCAATAGTCAAAAATGGATTATTTCACGGAAAATTCGATGAAACCATAGGACTATCTTGTCCCATTGCTTAAAACCACTGAAAGCTGAAAGGGCTGGGTTTAGGGAGCTCCCGGGTGACATCTTCTGGGGACCCCAGGAATGGCGAATGGGGGTGGAGTAGGAAAAGAAGTGTTTAAATTGAGCAGAGCCAGACAAACTCTTTCAGTGGGGGCCGCTACCCAGAGACCTCAGGTCCCAAGCGAAGTGCCAAGTTACGGAACCAGAGCAGGCGGCTTCCGTTCCCCTTCCCATTTCTGGTCTCGCTGCTGGGTCAGGGCTGAACTGATCATTGACCCTCCACTTTCCTGGGTTGCCCTGGTTCACGCCATCTCTTCCTCTTTTAGCAATAAATGCATTTGTCAAGGATCCTCCTCCGGGGAATTGCTTCCTCTATCGTAGCATCTCACCCGACAAACTGTGCCCTAATTATGGGTTTAACTGTCTGCTTACACCTCCAACAATTACAGGTACATTCTGTCTCCAGGCCTGTGGTATCCTCTCTCCTAAACAATAGTAGGCACTCCTTGCATGTTTATTGGATGACTGAATAAGTGAATGAAACTCTTCTTGACAATGTAATTCAGGCCCTAGTCCCATGCATAAGTAACTAAAGGTCAAAGTGACCATACTGAGCAAGTCCTTAAGCATTTGCTACTAAAAACATGGTCCCAGGAGCAATGTTGGTCTTTCTTGGAAGCTTATGAGAAATATAGAATCTCAGGCTAAATCCAAACCAGCATGTTAACAAGATCCCAGGTGATTCCTGTACATGCTGAAGTTTGAGACGCATTGTTCTAAGGGAACAGTCTTCCAAAGAGCGTAGCTGCTCCTCGTGCCCTGCACCAGGGTCTGATTAGGGATGGAGATGGGAGGCTGCAAGTGCGGGCACATCACTATGGCAGCCTGGCCCTGCGCTCCATCCCCAGGCTACCCTTCACCCCAAACTTGGAGATCCCCAAGTTTAAGGCAAGGAATCAAGCCCTTCTCCAAGAGGGTGTCAAACCCCAGCGCCTCCTGGAGCCTCCAGCTGTGCCGAGTCATGCTCTTGGCAGCATCTGGTCACTATTGTTAGGGGAGAACAAGGACCAGCAGGGACAGTGGCACGGCATGCTCAATGACAAGACCAGGCTCTTCTCTGCATTCGGAATGACAGGCCCATTCTGTTTGGGAAAGAAGCACAACGGCCCTTTATTACAGGATTTCAATGGCAGGAACCGGCCAAATGGACCAGGAAATGATTAAGAGACAAAAACCAAGGCATTGTGTGTGCACCACTCTCAGTCCAGCCCTGAAAGCCCTATTATCAGGCCCCCTGTCCCCGCAGCCCTTCCTGGCCCCACCACCTCCCTCAGGAACACTGCGGCTCCCAGACGCTGTGCCGAGGCCTCTTCCTCCGTTCTCCAGGACAAGTGGTAAAGCTGCAGCAAGCTCTGCCAGGGCTGGCAGGGCAGGGGGAGGTGAGGGGACAGAAGACAGGAGGGACAGCAGGTGACAGTTGTAGCCACAAGGGGATCAGGGAAGGGTGCGGACATCAAGGTCCACAAACTTTGTGCTGTGGCTTTGAGGAGAGGAGGAAGAGGGCAGGGAAATATCAACACAGTCCCCACCAAGGAACAGGATGTCACCAAGCCCAAGCTCAGAACCTGCCCTTCACATACTGGCTCCGTGGCTTGGGCATTTGGGTTTACCCTCCCTGGGTCTCTTTTTCCTGGTCTGCAAAATGCAGATGCTGATATTTGCCTCATGAGGTGATATGCCGGTGAAATTAACTGAAATGAAACATGGGAAAGTACTTAGCACAGCACCTGGCACAGAAACTGTGAGGTCCTGTTCAGAAAGAACTAGAAGTAGCTTTCTGTTGCTGCTCAATTAAAATGGTTACCAACACCTGTGTCACCCCCAGAGCCAGATGTGAGGCAGGATTCCTCTCAAGATGTCTATATTTAAGTGGGTTTTCCCCAAAGGGCCAGTGGCTTCTGGTTCAAAAGAAAGACTCTAATCCTGGAAATGGCATCGGCAGGGCTGGGAAGGACCTGGGTTGGGTATCTCTTGAATCATAACTTCTGCAGGGCCACTTTCCAACTGAGCATCTATCTGAGCTCATCAAACATGATCTGATTCCAGCACTGGTTGAACAAGGTCAGAGAGCAGCAATGGACATGGGACACGGGGGCTCCACAGGCTGGCAGTGGGGACAGAGGGCGGCAGGAGTGGGTGGGGAATCTGGCTGGGGGCAGTCAGAGCTTCAGGCGACAGGGCAGGGCCAGCCACTCCCCAGCCACACACACAGTCGCCTCTCAGGAGCTGGGGAGTTAGGAGTGCTAAGCTCAGTTCATGAACCACAGGATGGGGCCACCAAACTGACAGTCATTCTGATGGCCCACAGGACCTGTGTCCTGGCATGGACCCTGGAGCCACTGAGCACTGATGAGGCACCATCTCAGGCCCTGGGGCCAGGAAGGTGAGGTTCAGACAGGCCATGGGGCTTGGATGTCTCTAGGGGGTGTAGGGGTGTTGCAAGAACACAGGGCCAAGATGAGGTCAAAGGGGTGGCCTCAGGACCTCTGATCCCAATCCTGACACAGAGGAGCATGGCCAATCCTGCACCTTTACGGACCCTTGAGGGAAGAGCAGGCTAGGGCAGGGGCTTCTAGAACAAGCACAGCAGCCAAGCCCCAGGTGTTGGAACAAGCGTCCCTGCACTGTTTGGGGGTGGGGTGGGAGAGGGAGGTCAGGATCAGAGGCTCAGAACAGCTGGGCAGAGCACAGGGAGTATCCAGTGGCAGCCTGCAGCCCCCCATGAGGGCCTGCCCACCCACAGGGAGAGGGTCGGCAGCTGGGGGGCCTGGGGGTAGATAGGTGACAGATGGAGGAGAAATGTCGTGCCCCCTGCAGTCATAAAACTGAGCTGCCTGAGGAGTCACTAGCTTGATGCTAAAGTCCCCAGGGAGGCTTCAAGCAAGCTGCTCCGTGGCCAACCAGATGCTGTCCACATCCAGCCGGAGTGGCCAGGACATCCATTGTCCCTTCAAAACAGACACCCACAATTGGCAGCAGGACCCAGACCTCGGGAAAGAGTTGGAGAGGATGAAGGAAACAGAAATGCCACCCAATAGAAAACTATCTTTGTGGTGGTATTAGACAGAAAGTGAAGAAGCAAGGTGGGGAGGTGGGCTATATGTTTTAGGAGGAATTACCAAAATGAGGCCACACGTTCCTTCTTTCTATGCCAATAGGAAGACTGTGCAGCCCTTGTCCGTGTCAACAAGCCTTCCTTCTGTCCCAGGGTCCTCCTTTCCACGTCCACTCCAGGAGGCAGACTCAGCTCTGCCCTCAGGAGGGAGCTGGAAGGGTGGCTGGCAGCTGCACCTTCATGGGCTCTTCCCAGGGACAGCCTCGCCCTGTGCTGCAGGTGGCCCTGCACCTGGTGCCACTTCTCACCGCTTACGATGGCACACGGACACCGGCGGTTCCGTAAGTGGGTCACAGCAGGACAGGCTGCGTCAGAATCACCAGGGAGGCCTGTAAAAATGCAGACTTCTAAAACTGGAAATTTTGACGCAATAACGTGTAGGAAAGAGCCCAGGAATTTACAAGAATGTTTAAGCTCCCCAGGCGACTATGAGACACAGCCAAGCTTGGAAAGTACCGATTTACACACAGTAACAGTATTAATACTATCCAACTACTCAAAATGATTTAACAAAAGGCAATTAAATGCTAATGTTATAAATAGCGTATCTCCAATTTTGTAAATATATGCAAATATACTTTGTGGTATATAATAAATAACATAACTCTGATTTTGTACACACACACACACACACACACACATGCCTGGGTGGTAGAAAGGTAGAATTACAGGGTGTTTTCTTCTTTATTCCTTTCTCAATTTCCTAGCTTTTCTGCAATAAACATGTATTCCTTTTGTAGTAAAGACACATTTCTGTGAGCCCTGTGGAGCGGATCGTGACGTGCCTGGAACTGCCGAGTGGCTTAGCTGAGGCTCCACGTGTGGGTTTCCTAGAAACGCAGGCCTCCCGGGGGGTGTGCTGTTTCTCCTTCCTTCTGCAAAGAGTTCACATGTGTCCGCGGCGATACACTCTCTCCATTCTGCCTAACGAATTAAACAGCTGGCTTTTGTAAATGAACACTGGATTAAATAAATATATTGACTTTTTTTTAACAGGCGTTAAGGAGAAGGTCAGGGGTCTGCATTCGGGATAGGGTTCTAGTTAGCAGAAAACAGGAAGACTGAACAGGGAAACTGAGGCAGAAATCAGCATGGCGGTGAGGAGGGGCCACTCCAGCTGTGGGAAGCCTGCCTCTGATGCCAGAGCCCAGCCGTGCTGGGGCTGAGTCAGCTGTTGCTCATCCTGGGACGGGGGGGAGAAGGTCTGGGCAAGGCCAGTTTGAGCGCTCAGCGGTGGTGTACCACCTTGAGTGCGCAGCTGACATGCTTTTCACCTCCATTTTCTTGCCTGCAAATGGGAATAGCCAAGCCCACCGCAAAAGCATGGTGGCGACAGCTTAAAGTTAGGGTAGCTGGCACTCAGAGGGCCCTCAATTAGCACCCCTTCCCCTGTCGTCAGGATGGGTGCAGAAGAGGGTGGGTGTGAAATTGCAGGCGGCAGGCACCAGGGCTCCCAGGGCGAGTGGAGAGGAGAAAGGCCGTGTGTCCTGCAGCCAGCTCGCACACCGCACAGAGCTCTCTGCGAAGCCCAGAGCCTTCAGAGGCCCTAGCCCTTGCCAGGCACCTGCCCCTCCACCCTCATCGCCCAGAAGACAGGGGTGATCTCAGGCCTCCTCGTCCCCGAGGAGTGTCTGACGAGTCACTCTGGTCTGGAGCCAACGGGCAGGGGTGTCAGGGAGGCCTTGGGGCAGCCGTCCTGGGCCCCGTCCTTGCCTCACCACTTGCAAGCTGGGCAAGAGACAGCATCACTGTGCCCCAGTTTCTCCACTTGTGAAATGAAGCTAAATAATACCTTCTTCAGGAGGCTGTAGCGTCCCTGGCACGGAGCACAAAGTAAGATGTTGAACAAACTTTTTCCTTCCCCATCCCTTTACTGGCAAGAAGGAAATTCCTGCATATTTAATTCCAGTGAAGTCTCCAGAGCATTAAATAACGTTTCTTGCATTTATTTCTGAGAGTTACGATACTCTTCTCTGTGTAAGCACGAAATTTATGAAGCCTTACCTGGCCAAGTCCTGGCCTTGTAAGGAGCCCCCAGCCCAGGTCCCAATCGTCCAGGGCCACCACTGCGGGTGGATGTCCTCTCTGAAAGTGGGAGGTAGAGGTTCTTATGTTATCCTCCCCCCACCTCACACACCCTTTCACCCACGCCCACCCAGAGCATTTGGTCCTGGTTAGCACTGTCAACCCTCAGAAATGCCCCTGGGTCTCCATATGACACAGAGCATACCAATTGCAGCATAAAAAGTCTGAATATTCTGGACAAGTTGTGGGGTCGACACAGACGTCAGGGCTCTCCCACCCTCCTCTTTAAATGATGACCATGAGTAATCTTAGCACCAACTTTTAGAGAGCACTTTCTTTCACTCATTTTACTTTAATTTCCATAACCATTCTGTGAGATGGGCTTTTGGTCCTGATTTGATTCACAGAGAAACAGCCCAGAGGAGTGTTTGTAGTCAGGAGAGGGAAAATATAGGACAAGTTCACGTGCATTAAGTTCTTCTAAATGGAAGGTAGAATTGTCTTCATTTTCTGGGTGAGGATTTGGAGGCTCAGAAACAAAGTGACCCGGTCAAAGCTGGAAACTGAAATGTCTCTTGGGTGGACACTGAGCCCACGTTGGTTTGATGTCAAAACCACATTCTTCCCGCTGTATTCACTGATCCAATCAGTGGTGTCGCCCCTCATATGCTATGTTCTGGTTGCTGGAGAATAAAGCTGGGCAAAGTAGATGACATGGCCCCTCCTCTTAGGGAGCTTACAGAATAGGAGGGAACAGATATTAATTAATCACAAACAAATGTAGAATTAAAATTGTGCTAAATGCTTTGAAGGAACACATGTATGACACATGAGACCACTTCCAAAATCCTGGGCTGGGAGCCCAAAGCTAGGGTGCATCTTATCAACCGTGTGGTCCGGGCTGGGCACAGAAGCAGTTTCCTTGTCCACTGTCATCCCCACAGGTTGCCATGGGGCCGGAGCTCTCATTCTTGACGGCCTCTGACTGACCCTGCACTGCCCACCTTCCTGTGCTGCAGGTCAGAAGTCCCGATGGTCACGCCAGCCAGACTGCAGCAGCAGCAGGTGGCCCTGGCAGAGAGAGGCCAAGCAACAAACTGGAAGTGGTTAGGAAAACCCGTAGGATGTGAGTCTCACCAGGTCGCCTGCTGAAGGACCTGTCACACTGCCCTGTAACGGGACGGGGGGCAGCCTGGTTAAGAACTAGGTTCTAGAGTCAAATAGAACTGCATTAAAACTCTGAGCCTGACACTAAACACTCAGGCAAGTTACTGACCCTCACTAAGCCCAGTTCCCTGGTATCTGTTGGAGACGGCAACAGTCTCTACTCAATCAGTTTCTTGTTATGAGCATTTAGCACTCTGCATGAATGTAACTCTCCTCCGGCAGTCATAGGACACTCACCATGCACTGGCATATTGCTGCTATTCTGTGGCCTGACGGCTGACTGAAAGCAAGTTCCTTTTGTGGTCCAGGACTTCAGGACAGTGTCCTTAACCAGCAGGGAGGGGAAAGCACACTGAGGAGCCCACATCACAGACCCCAGCGGGGAGGACGGCTCTGGGTGATGATGCCTATTACCAAGATGAGGACAGGGCAGTGTGGAAGGTTCTCAGGGGTTCTGTAAATTCAAGACATCATCACCACCGGACAGAATGACCTGGAGGCCAGGTCTGGTGACAACTCCTTGGACTGAACATCTTCTGTCTGATCCCAAATGAGAATCTGGCTGGCCTAGAGAACTTCAGAGGTGGAGGCGATGCTACCGCGCTTGGTGGAGGTTCAGAGTTTGCCCGGTGTCATACAGGGAAACGCCAGGTGATGAGCTTAGAGATTGGGACATTGAATTAATGTTATTCCAATTGCAAAAATGTTATTAACAGTCTTACCTCTCAGCCATGTGCAGAGAGAAGGAGAGGGACAGGAAAAGGGAGTTAAAGAGAGAGAAAGGGAGAGAGGCCTTGGGAGTTGGTAGGATACGATCTGAGGAACTTAAAGTTCCAGTAAAACAGTTGCCTGTGGAATCAGGTCTTCAGTTCCTTCTGCAGTATTTTTCTCCCATGCCACCCTCCCTCAGAATAGTGACCTGGAAAGGCAATGGAACCACAGAGGCTGAGATTGGAGCGAAGTAGCCACAAATCGAGGAGCGCTGGCTGCCACCAAAAGCTGGAGGGGGCAAAAGACAAATTCTCCCCAAAGCTTCTAGAGGGAGCTCAGTCTCACTGATACTTTGATTTCTGTTCAGTCATGGTGATTTCAGACTTCTGGCCTCCAGATGACTGTGAGAGAATAAATTTCTGTTGTTTAAGCCACTAAGTTTTTGAGACTTTGTCAGAGTAATCTGAGAAAACTCATACAGATGGTAAAAGACGCATTCCACCAAAAAGTGAGCAAAGCTAAAGCAAACCCGAATCTCCTGGCTTACAGCTACTTGTCACTGCAGGAATGAGGGGTTGTCTGGTGATGCACGTGTTTACCTCTCTGCAGAAAATGAAATCCATCCATGCTCCGGGGCTCCGTCTGATTAAGGGAGAAGTTATGGCTAGAAGAAACCGACGTGTAGCCTAATGACCTCATTTTTCAGAGGAGGGAAGTGCAAGCCAGGGAGATTATCTAATTTTTCCAAGAGCAACTAACTAGTTACTCATGGTTAAAGTTGTATTAGAACTCTAGAACCAGTCTGCAAGACATTGTTATACACACATATACACACACAAATTAGGTCATAATGAAAAGAACACATTCAATTAAATAATGATTAAAAAAAGGAAAAAAGACTTAGGATCTGGGGAAAATACTATTAAAAGTAGAAGATAAAGACCCAAGCAAAAAATTAATAAAATGTAAAGCCTGCCCCCCAGGACCAACAGATTATCTATAGTTAAGCTTCAAAATAGACCCTGAAAAAAAAATTGAAAAGAAAGAAAAGAACTGACTTTGAGCGTCCCAGGAGCCCATGCAAAAAGGGAGCAGGACCAGTTGCACAATTCTCATTATTGCAAGGAGAAAGCATGCCATTTCCTCAGGGAATGCCAAGTATTTTCTTGCATTAATATCAAATGTCATTTCTCTTGTGAGACTTTACTTAGGAAGCACTAGGAGATGTAATAGATGGTGACCACAGTAATATTTTTACAGCAAAGGAATAGTGATTGTGTCTCGCAGTGACCTTTGTTTGATGAAAGCCTCCGGCAAATCATTAGGACAGTTCCGAAATGAGTCTTCTATGAATGACGGCGTGCATGAGGAGTGGATGAACTACCTGTCCATTTGAAGACCTCCCGTTGACATTTTCCTCAACTGGGCATTTTGTATGCTTTCCATAGCAGGCGGTCTGGGTCTGTTCTCTCACACAAGAGTGCAGAGCACTGATACTGTTCCTCTGTCAGATGTAGAGCCAGTCTTGCAGGTGATAATACTGACATCCTTTCATAGAAATGAAGTTACCTAAGCAGTAAGGAAATACCACGTAACCTCCACCAGGTGTACCTGGAAGCGAAGGTGGAATTTTCCTGAGGACACAAGGCACATCTATAGAGTAAACGCAATACTCACGAACGTGGTGATATTCTGGCCAATGGAAAACACCATCGCAGGCTGCCATCATAGAAGCGTGGAATCTAAAATGACAGAGGGGATGAGGGCATGTTGCTCTGCTCTGTGCTGTCATTTGGATGCACCTGGAATATCCTGGTCAAACTCAAGTGCCACACCTCAGGAGGGCATCTGTGTTAGTCAGGACTCCTTCTGTTGCAAGTGACAAGGACCCAGCTTAAACTCACTTAGGCAGTACCATAGAATTCATTGATTTAAGGACAGTGTGCAGTAGGGCTGCCTTGGGCCCAGCTGGATCCAGGGGCTTAGGTGACATCAGGGATCTCTGGTGCTCTCCTTGCACTTCCATCCCTCTGCATGTTGGCTTCACCCTCAGCTGCAGTCTCTCTCCTCTGGCAGCCAGGTGGCCACTGGCAGCCCCGAGCCACATCCTTGTCTCATGGATGAAAAAGAAGAGGACCTTCCATCTCCCAGCACCATGGAGGGCATCTCCAGGAAGGATTCTCATTGGCCTTGCTTGGTTCATGTGCCCACCTCCAGATTCATTCATTCGCTTATTCAACAAATACATATTTAGTGTGTGTCACATACTGCTCTAGGCCTGGGGTACAGCATGGAAAAAAATTACTCTTCTGCCTTCTTGAATCTTAAGAATTTGAGATATAACATGTCATGTGATTGATATATGTGACGAAGAGGAAAAAAGTGTGGCAAGGAGATAAAGTGTCATTATGAGGGGTGCTATTTTAGATAGGTTGGCAGGGACAGCCTCTCTGATGAGGTCATATTTGAGCAAAGACCTGAAAGAAGTGAGAAGATAAGCCTGTGACTATCTGGAGGAAGAGCAATCCAGATTAGGAAACAGCAAGTGTAGAGGCCCTGAGATAGGAAACTACAAGGAAACTATTGCCTCTAGAGATGCGAGAGTAGAGGAGACAGCAGCAGGCGATGAGGGCAGGGCTTTGGGGTTGGCTGTTCTGTAGAGCCTTGGAGGCCATGACAAGGACTTTAGACTTTGCTCTAAGTAAGATGGAGCCACGGAAAGCTGTTAAGCAGGACAGTGATGTGTTCTAACACTTTGGAAGGACCCACGTGCTGTTATGTAGAGATTGGACTGTAGAGGCATCGTGTCATCTAGCTGAAGACCACCAGTCTGTAGTTTGGTTCTGTTGTCTCATTGCAATATGGAGAACTGTGTGGTGTCTCAGTGAAAAGGTGATGGAAGAAAACTCCCTGTAGGATTTAGGGCTCTGTCAGGTGATGCGAGAGTGGGGGTTAGGAAGCAGGGCTGTGCTCTGGATTGGATGTCGTCGGGCTAATCTATGGTCGTGTATCATAATCATTCTTATCTTAAAGGTGAGAAGAACAGACTGAGGCTAAAGCTGTGATTGGAGAAGCAGCAGCAGTTGCTCATCTTAACCACGCCAGGAGGGTATTTGGTCACCGTTTATGCTTTGGACAATGTTCTTGCTTTAGTCTTGACCCATCACGGTCACTGAGTGGTTCACATCACACACTGTGTGATGTGTGTGCTGTGTGTGTGAGTGCTGGACAAGTCCCAGCTGTCAGGGTTGCTTTGCTCTCCCTCCGGGAGCCAGGGAGGGTCCGGGAATCAGATAGGAGGCTGTCGATGCAGTTGTCAGCGTGGCTTCCATCAAGATCACAGCATTTCTAGAGGTTTGAAGAGGCAGGTTTCAGGGCATATTTTGAAGGTAGAGATGGAACTGGTTGACAGATTGTATGAGAGAAGGCAAGGAGTTCAAGGTGATTCCGGGGGTTTTTCTAAGTGATGAAATGCGGTAAATCATGGGAGGAGCATGTTGAGTGATGTGGTACACGGAGAGCTCAGTTTTAAATGTGCTAAATGTACGAAGCCTGTTGGACAGCTAGGTGGAAGAACTGAATAGGCAGTTAGTTATGCAGATGAATCTGGAGTTCAGGAGAGTGGTCTAGGCTAGAGAATATATCTGCAAGTTACTAGTGCGTGGATAATATTAAAGCCATGGGCCTGGGTGACATCACCTGGGGCTTAAGTGTAGATAGAGAAGGAAAAGAAAGAAAATGGGTCTGGCCTGAGCCATGGGATGCTCCAGTCTTTAGTACCCAGCACAGTGACTAAGGCAGAGATATCCTGAGTGTTCCTCCTCAGTCACATCCCACATTGGCAAGAAGGGGCAGCATGATGGACAGGTCCCTCAAGCCCCCATGGAGTGGGAAAGAGGTGATTTCCTACAGCAAAGAATGTTGACTCGACAAATACCACTTGCCCACTTTGGCATCAGATGAGGAGTCCCCAACCTTTGGTTATCATCGAATTGTTTGATTGATCCACAGACCTTACCTGCTCCTACGTGGCATATGTGATATATGATCATGTGGTTTCAGGAGTGTGAGGGTGACAAGAATATTTGTCATCTTGGCCTTGAGAACACAACACTCTTCTTGCATATTAAAAAGTGATCTTATATCTTCTGTGTAGCCATTCAAGGAGGAGTAGATTCCAGATGATTGGTGCTTCAAAGAGTCACAACTCAGCTTGATGAAAGTCCGACGTTTCTAACCATGATCCCCTTCGCCAATGAAATGGGGCTCCCCAAATGTGGGAGCCTCTGTCCTCACAGAAGCCAAGGCTGGACCCCCATGCAGAGGGATGTTGTGGAGAAATGTCAAGGACGCAGGGCTGGATGAAATGATTCTCGGTGATAAGATCATCCTAAGACTTTGAAGACAGAGAATCGAGCTCTTGTCCTCATTTCCTAAGTGGGTGACCTCGGGCAAGTCACTTCACCTCTCTCAGGTTCAGTTTCCTCCTTCCTATAAAACTAGGGACAATAGCACCTTTTTCACAAGGTTGTTGTGAAAATTGAGTAAGATATTGTTTGTGAGAGATTGTAACATCATGACTGGCCAGTAACAGTACTTAGTAAATATTAGTTTCTTTCCTCTTGTAATAGGCAACCTGCAGAGAGAGTTCTATTCTGGAAATTGTATTGACCACTTACGAATTCTGTAATATTTGAAGAGTGGCTGAGAGCCTGAGGGCAGAGGCTTTAATAAAGGCAGGCAGTAGAACTGCTCACCCTGGGGAAAAAGGCATCTGTTTGCCTCTGAGGCAGTGGCTTCCCCAGGCTGTGGCGGGAGGTGTCACCTCTGACTTATCTCTCCATCTTGCAGCCGAGTGGTTCACACAGTGCCAAGGCGATTGCATTTCTTGTGGAAATCTGGCAGAACTGAGCTCCACAGGTTGACAAGGCACAAAAGAATCTCCATTCACAGATTCAGAATAGGACCAAGACTGGGGAAGAGTTCTGGATGTTCCCAGGCTGGGGGCCGGGGGTGGGGGTTGAGTAAAGTACACCTAAGTTTCCGAGAGGTGACAGACCTCAGCAGACACCTGCCTTGCCCACACATTCCACCAAAGATGCCCTAAGAGCAGCTGTAGGGGGGTTTCTCCAGTCAAGGATCCTTGACACAAAGTGCTCCAAGGATATGTTCTTCCTCCTTCTCCAGTGCAGCTGTCAGGGCAGCAGGACGAACAGATTCACCCGCATCTGAAGTGACAACCAGAATCAGCTTCCTCCAGTTCCAGCCCCTCCAGCTCCCCAGAGAGGACCTTCTGTAACTACCTTAGGAAAGTTCTCAGAAGCACCCAGCACAGGATAAGCCTAAGCAGCCCGCACAGGTGTGAGCAGGGACATTGATCTCCAGAGCTGTCACTGTTGAGCCCAGTATTTTGAACCCTCACAGAGCAACAGAAGGGAGCCTGGGGCCCTCTGCACTGCTGGCAGTAACGCAACCCTCCCAGCTATCTCTCCCACCCATTCACAAGACAGCGAGGTACCAGAATTAATAACACGCCTCTGAAAAATTCAATTATATATGCATTTTTTGACAGACCTGGAGCAGTTATTGTCTGCTACTAAGATTTTCACTACAGATGCGAGAAAAAAGTGTCCTCCTGCTTCCTGTCTGTCTGATCATGGTAGCCAAGATGGAACAGAGGAATACAGGGGGGAAATCCAATTACATAACAGAATTGTGATCGTATTTTTCAAAACTTCTTATCTTTTAGAAATGCATATTTAAATATTTATGAATAAAATTACATGATATTTTGGGTCAGCTTAAAATAATGCAGGATGAGTGTGATTCCATGTTCATAAAGCGCAGAAGTAAACAAAATGAATCCATGGTGTTAGAGGTCAGGAGTGTGGGGCCGAGATCGTGACCAGTAGACCGGGCAAGGTGGGCATCTGGAATTTGGGTTGACACGGTGTTTTCAGCTTACGGAAATTCATTGTGGTCAGGGAGGAGGCTGTGTCATCTGAACTGTGGGCCAGACAGTGTGCCGGACGTTTTCACTTTTCACCCACAATGTGCAGCCACTTTAAATCAAGGATTGCTTTCATTTAGAAGAAAAACACATAGAGATATAATTTTACACCTGTAATATATACATTTATATTATGGACATTATAATACACATATTAAAAAAGAACTTTTAAAGGAGAAATAAAACATATAAGTAGATGTTCTAATGTATTCTTCCTACATGCCAATGGATATTTTTGGGTGCCCCAAGGTATATAATTTGGAAAAAATAGACAACACTAACAATTTAAACAACCACAAAACCAATAAACAAATAAATAAAACAAAAAAAACAATATTCCACTTTGAATATCATCTATTAAACAGACATCAGGCTTTGCCCTGAATATCCTTGGCCTTGAGGGGCTAATGGTCCAATGGGAGACTTGGTGACTGGGTGGATGTGGGGAGACAATGAAGGGACAATGTCGTGGGAGAAACCTAGGTGGATGGTGATTTCATGGCAAAAGTGAGGAGTAAGAGCCAGTTTGAGACATAAGGAGAGACTATGAATTCAGTTTTTGACACGCTGATTTTGATGAGCTTCCGAGACATACAAATGTGTTCAGCAGGGAGTTGAATATAGAAATCTAAAGCTGAGGGGAGAGGCAATAAACAAAGATACATGTTTGGGACTCAACAGTGTAGATGGGCGTTAAAACCACAGAGAGTAGGCAAGGAGTGGAAGAGGCAAGTGTCAAGGAGAGAGCTCTGAGCGACATCATCACGGAAGTGGTGGATGGAAGAGCCAAAGTAAGAGATGGAAAAGTGACCGGTGATGCTGAATGGAGAGCACCAGGGCGTGGGGCATCTTGGAAGCTGTGAATTGGCGTCAAGGGGGTGAGCACGGTCAGTGGTGTAAAAGAGCAGAGACCCAGGAAGACAGGGGCGGAATAGTCCACAGGTTTAGAGATGGTAGAAGCCACAGGTGATGGTGCCAGCTGTGGGGGGAGCAGAGGACAGCCGCCCTGGTGGGAACTGAATGGTAGACTGGAGAGTGGGGACAGCAAGTAAATAACTCCAAAAGACACGTGGCAGAGAGGGAAGGGGGAAAGGGGTGTGGTCGGAGACAGGGGAGGACGCCCCGGATGGAGGAGCCTGCAGCAGACAGCGGGCTAGGAGGCAAGGGGAGCCGGGGAGACTTGCAGGCCATGATGTGAGTAGAAGGGTGTCTTGCTGGGGCAGGGAGGAAGAGGAGGGGATCAAGGCTCCTGGGGAGTGCTGGCCTTGCCGGGTGGGGAACCTGAGGCCTCAAGGCCACATGTGGCCCTTCAGATCCCCAGCTGTGGCCCCTCAACCGAATCCAAACTTCACAGAACAAATCGCTTTATTGGATTCAGTCAAAAGGCCACACTCAAGGATCCAGAAGGCCACATGTGGCCCCAAGGCCGCAGGTTCCTAATTCTGATGCACCCAACCTTGACACCAGGACAAGGGCTTAGGTGGATTACAGGCAGGTAACTTTGGATAGGAAGCTGAGAGAGATCATTCTTTAAGGGATTTTTTTTTTAAGTGAAATCAAGTCTGAGTTGAGAAAGGGAAAGGATTTGGAATGGATGCAGAGGCAAACAGAAGAGCAAATAAAAGAACTACCAACAGGTGTGGGCCCCGCTGAGGCTGGAGGCAGCACACCTGAGGCAGCGTCTTCGCTGGGCTGAGTGATCCAGGGCCTTCCCTCAACAAGGTGGGAGGAAGGGCTCCCAATATGGCACACTGCAGAGGAATGTGGAGAAGTTCCGGGCGCAGCTCCCCCCTGACTCCTCTCTGCTTTGCTCTCTCAGGCCAGTTGTGACTTCCCTGTCCCCCATGCCTACTTGCAGCTTCTGCCTCCTCCACCAGCATGACCCACAACCCCATTCCCCCCAGCCCCCCAATCCCACTGCCTCCCTGCCCATTTTTTCATTGCCCATCCTTGACTCAACTCAACTTGACCTCGGGCTTCCTTTCCCTGACACTCCTCCCCATCCCCTTGGCAACCCACAGCGATGTCTGCACAAGGATGGGTCAGACCTTCTCGCATGAGAGAGCCTGGGGTCCCCTCCTACAGCAAAGCCTAGCTCCAAGCCATCTCCTCTCCCTGGTATTATCAATCATCCCCCTTTGCTGGGTCATTTCCAACAGTATTCAAACATCCTCCAAACCAGACAAATCCTATTTTTGTACCCACAGACTTCTCCAACCATGGCCCCATGGCTTCCTTTTCCAGAAGCTCCTGGAGTGGTCCTTCACACAGTCT
>NW_012137636.1:3413322-3432135 GCF_000956105.1 Propithecus coquereli | reverse complement strand
GGGTCCCTCATTCACTTTCAAGTCTTTCCTAAGCACATATCCCCTTGGGGTACCCCAACCTATGACAAATCTCTCTTCTTTCTGTCCTCAGGTTGTCCAAGTCCTATATTTCTTCTCTATCCCTGCTCATGCTGCACGATGCTCTGTTCACAAGACAAGAGGAACCATTGTGACCTCATCTCATTCCCATTTGCTGTCCTCACATTTTATCTTTGGCTTCCAGAGATCACATACTTCCACCTTCTGTTATCACATTAACGTGCTCACAGTTCACAGAATTTGTAGGGCCATGGTGAGCTTCCTGGGGAAAATGTTCGGTTGTGGTGGGGCCACAGGGAGGAGAGGCAGAATGTGGGTGATAGAATCCAAGGTTAGAACCAGGGAAAGGGCACTACCCAATCATCTTTGGGATTAAGAAAAAATAGGAAAGGAGAGAAAGAGCTAAAACTCATGTAGCCAGAACAGTGATGATGAGCAGATCCAGGAGCAGGTGAGAGCTCTGAGAGTGGCTAACACGGGCCCGGACTAGCAGACGGGGTTGGCGCGGCTGTTTGCCATGGCTTCCTTGGAGCGTCAGACTGAGGTGAGTAGCAGGGCCGGGGGGCAGGTGTGCTTGCTTGAGGCCTCCCACCCACACCACCAGCCAGGGTCCCTAAAGGTGTCCACATCCTAATCCAGGAACTGTTACCTAACATGTGAAAGGGACCTTGCCGATTTGATTAAATCAAGGATCTTGGGACAGGAGATTGTGCCAGGTTATCGAGGTGCCCAAGGTCACACAAAGGGCCTCATACGAGGGAAGCAAGAAGCTCAGAGTGAGCCGCAGAGGTGACAAGGGAAGCACAGAGTGAGGTGCAGGAAGGGCCAGGAGCCAAGGAGTGCAGGTGCTTCTGGAATCTGAGAAAGGCAAGGAAATAAATTCTCCCCTGAAGGCTCTGGATCACAGCCCTGCTAACACCTTGCCTTCAGACTTCAGACTTCCAGAAGTGTAAAAGAAGAGAGCTGTGTTGTTTTAAGCCATTAACTTTGTAGTAACTTCTTTACAACGGCAACAGGAAGCCAATACACTCCCATGTAGCATAGGGAGGGGTGATGGGTGCACGTAGGGGGCTTTGGCTTTTGCCGAAACTTCATGGGGCAAGACGTATTGCGGGGCTGCTCTGCATGTGGTAACTTCAGCCCCTCCTGAGGTTCCCACCCCTTCTCTGGGTCATTCACCCATACAGCAGGATGCTTTCTATGTTGCCAACAAGGTCATTCTTAAAGTCGGTGAGGCCAGAGCCCAGCCAGGCCATTTAACAGGCTGAGCCCTGACGGTACCATTCCGACTCTTTCATTCGAAGGTCAATGCTTAACAGACGCATCGTGGAAGGTTGGCAACCCTGCATTTGTTAGTGCCAGTGGGGCACAGCTGCTCCAGCAGTCACCAGGCCTCTTAGCTGAACCACAACCTGCCTCGCCCTGTCACAGTGGGGGCACTTGGGAGTCTGCTCTTCTTTCCTGGCTCATGTTCAGAGCAGAAGAAGCTGGGGGCAGTGAGTTTAGGCAGACTGCAGGTGAAAGGAGGCCACCACACTAGGCCCAAGTGGCCCATGAGGCCAGGGTCCAGGAACAACACCCACTAACCCCAGCCCCTGCCAACTGCAACTGGCATCCAGGGCGCTTGCACGTTGAAAGTGAAGAGCCAGGAGACCCCTGGCTGCCAGCAGGCCCCCTTCTCAATTCATTCCCATCATAAAAGCAATTTCCAAGCTAGCTCCCTGCAGAGAATTAGCAATAACATGCTAAGCCCTGACAGTACCATTCTGATTCTTTCATTTGGAGCACATGCTTGTTATAGACTTTCTTTCAAATAAATCATTTTGTGTTTCCAAAGGAGAACATTTCTCTGGGCTCACATGACACCCCAAAAGACCATAGCAGCACCACAGTCTCCATTCCATTCCAGGCACTAGGGCCTTCCTGTCGAAAGGTGGAGAGCGCCTGCAAGTGTAGCTGTGTTCCTACCACATTCCTAAAATAAGGATCACTGACCTGCAGGTGCATGTTTCCAGGAATGTTAGTTTGCATGCACTCACCCTGCTCGAGGGGACTGGAACAGCAGGCTGTGGGACAGTAGGAGGTGGGGGCCCCAGTGTAGGCCCTGGCAGGCTCTATCAGGCAGTAGACCCAGTGAGAGGTGATGGAGATGATCTTTTTGCCTAAGTTCCCCAAAATTCCAGCATGCCTCCTAGGAGTAATTGTAGCTCTCCTACGTGAGGCTACCTAAATTCATATTAGCCAAAGTCTTTTTTTACCTAATTGTCTAAACTGGATTAAGGGAACAGAAAGCAGTCATTGATTGGTCAGAGCCCAGGGCATCCACCTGGCCACGTTTTATTAGTGGCCCAGGATTACTGGGCCTTAAAGGCCAGGGTCCCTGTGCACTCGTGCATGCTCTGTGAGCACACCCGGGCCGGCCTCCTTCTCAGGGCAGGCTTGCCGGGCGCTTTCTCTCCACCTCCACTCAGTGCTTGCAAATTTAGGCTGGTGTCTTAAATGTTCAGGAAAGGGGAGTGAAGTCTCTCTTGGCTCTCCTGTCTCTGCATTGGGATTTGTTGCATCTGGCACTTAATGAAGAGGCATGTTGATTTCCATGTGGCTATTATTCCTTGCATGGAAGCCCCTCACCTGGTAATCACACTGGAGGCAGGTGTGGTTGAGCCCAGAGCTGTTAACAGCTCCTACAGCTCAGAAAATAATGCCATCAGAGGTCATCTGGCAGGTCCTGGTCAGAAAGTAGCTATAATTGAAAGCAGATGAGGTCAACTACATATTTTGAGCAGTCCACACTTAATTCTGCTAAAATCATATCATGGTATTCAGGTATTACAAAAAAGACTTGAAAACCGGTCTTGATAAAGCCAGGACATGCATTTGATTTCAGATTGCATTGTGGCCAATACTTGCCTGGCAACGGCAGACCCTCTGTGGAAGGCGAAAGAACGGCCCCCAAGATGTTCACTAATCCTCAGACCCTGTAAACATGCTAGGATACGTGGCAAAGGAAATTAAAGTCACAGATGGGATTAAGGCTGCTAATCGGATGGCCCGAAAACAGGGAGATTATCTTGGTTTATCTGGGTAGAACCAGTGTAATGGTGGGAATCCTTATCGGTGAAGAGGGAGGCAGAAGAGGGAGACCAGAGGGATGGCAGCCAGAGGAGGACTCGGCCTGACATTGCTGGCTTTGAAGGTGTAGAACAGGAGCTGAGAGCCAGGGGACACAGGTGACCCCTGGAAGCAACCTCCCCCAGAGCCACCGAAAGAAAGGCAGCCTGCTGACACCGTGATCTTGACCCACTAAGACTATTTCAGACCTCTGACCTCCAGAACTGTAAGATAATAAATTTGTGTTGTTTTAAGCCACTGTGTTTGTGGAAACTTTTTACAGCAGCCATAGGAAACTAATGCACCTTCTTAGCCCTGGTTTCTTAGCTTCAGCAATATTTATATTTTGGTCTGGAAAATTTTTGCTGTGGGGACTGTTCTGTGAATTGTTGGATATTTAGTAGGTGATCTCACCTCTACCCACCGGATGCCGGTAGAGCCTCCCCTCCCCAAGTTGGAGCAACCAAAAATGTCTCCAGACATTGCCCGGGGGTGGGATGTGGAGAGGAGGGAGGGGAAATCCCCTAGCTCAGAACCATTGCTCTAAACTCACCTTGTAATATACACTTACCCCAGTGCACATGGGATTCCGGTCACTGACCTGAATTTTAGGAAGGATGACTGTGTATCGATGGCCCCACCTGTGTGCTCTGGGGTCTCAGACAGTGATGTTCCTGAACATAGCGCACAGGGGCCCTTTGGCACGGCAGTCCCTCAGGGCTCAGTCTGCAGCAGAGACGAACATTAGGGAGTGGTGGGGTGTGTGGTCAACCAAAGGTGCAGATGCCTTTGGAAGGAGAAGGTCATCCCTCAGTGCTAGCCAATTGTCATATCAGAATATTAGCAGATCTTCTCGTTTTTCAAGAGTATAGAAATCAGAAATGTTGTGAGGAAGCTTCTAGTTTGAAAATGCAGGATAAACTAGATCTTTGTCTGTAAGCCAGTTCCAGCCTGCAGGCCTCCCTCCTGAGACCCTGCATCGGAGGCCTGTGAAATGATCCTCTTGCCACGCCCTTTGACGTGAGAGCACCACCGGCAAGACATCTGGACACCTTTCTGGTAAGACTCTAATGAGTCCCAGAGGAAGAAATGAATCTATGTATTGATTTAGGGTGTCACTACCTTAACACCACTTTTCTGCCACTTTCACTGCCTCCGTCCGCAGCTCACCAATCTCTCCAAGGCCAGGAGCTGGGGGTCATTTGCTGTCTCCTGCTCCTCACCTCCCAGCCAGCCTGCGGCCGAGGCCCGGACAGCGCACCACTGCAGTATCTCGTGGACCTCCTGCTCCCACTGACATTTAGGCCATGCCATCCTCTTGCTTGATGCTTCCTAACAGTGAAACCGCCCTTGCAAATTAATAAAAAGTGCAAGATGAGAACTGTGGTAAGGGCCTATCCAAAAGTAAGGCACAGGCCTAACTAAAAATAATGATAATAATTAGCCACTGTCCCCCTGTTTGCTTCTCTATAATTGCCACTTTGGAGCCACGTAACTGGTGGTCATAAAGATTCTTAGCTTTCTCCGCAGATAACATCACCTTTTTGAAACCTGGGGGTAGTTTCTGACGTATCTTCCTGGCCCCACATTCCAGTGGAACGGCTGACCCACCCAGACCAGTGGCCCATACTGAGGAAGTGACTCAACTAGTCTTGTGACCCCCACCCAAGAACCTGATCAGCAAAGAAGACAATTTCTACAACCCTATGGTTCCACCGCGAGCCCAGCCAATTAGCAGGCTCAATTGCCTGTGCCAAACTGTCTCTAAAAACCCTGTCTCTCAAATTCTTGGGGGGAGGCGGATCTGAGAAATTTTTCGCATCTGCCCACTTAGCACCATGCAGAATAAACTCTTTTTCTACTATAAACCATGCTGTCTCAGCATATTGGCTTCCCCTTGGGCGGCAGGCAAATGAACCTGGTTGGGCGGCAACCACAGGGCCTTGTGTCTTCACCTGACCAGGTCCTTCTGCACACGCCACTCTGCAAAGTTACCATCCAAGGATACATTGGGTAAGATCTTGTCACTGCCATGCTTAGGGCCACTCCTATCACTGACAGATCAAAATACAAGCGCCTTGGCACAACATGCCTGTCCAGAGAGTGGTGAGTAATCAGATGTGCCTGGAATATAGGGAGCGCCAAAAGCCAGAAGCATCAGGCAAGATCCCTATGTTAAACATCCTTGAATGCCATGCTAAGGACTTAGAGCTGCACTGTATAGGCAATGGGGAGCTATGGAAGGTTTGAAGCAGAGGAAAACCTTGCCTACTCTAAATTCTGTAAACCGCCACCCTCTGCTTCCTTCATATCACTTATTGCAGTTTGTAATTATTTCATTTGTTTATTTTTTTCCATATCTCTCACTAAATTTCAAGCTATAACAGGAAAGAAACCATGTCTGTTTTGTTCACATTTATTTCTCTACTACCCTGTAAGTGCTTGGAACATAGTTAGAATTCAATAAAGGTCACTGAATAAATGAGCAAATGAAGGATGAATGCAGGAATGGATGAGTCGAATCAACACAAAATTGACCATGGGTTCCATCCAACCCGTATCTCACTGTTCCTGTTTATGTATAAGATCCTTCCAAAATATATCAAGATAAAATGTACATTACAGTGAAGCTCTGAACCGACAGGTTACAGCATTAGTGACTGGACATTAAGATGTGCATCTTACTGAATAAAGCACAATGCAGAACAGCAACTAGCAAGTAATTAGAGGAATAAGACATTCAGAAGTGCACACACATACCACAATTCATTGAAAAATCTGCTCACTGTTACTGGGGCCATAAATGCCAAGATTTGGTATTCATTGCTGTCTAGCGTGAAAGATCAAGAGAGCCAGCATTCTTTATTCGGGTATGCTTTCTTTTAATTTAAATTCAAATCAAGTTGTTTAATGATTTGGACATACGCTGTAATGTTATTGGGGTCTTCTTTGAATAGTGAGATTTTCTCAATTATTCAAATTTTTAATAATAAGCAAGCATCACTTTATAAATCAGAAAAACAATAAAATGTGAAGAAATAATTCTTAAGAAGGGAGTCAATTTATTGTGTGCTGTCTGAAGCCCTATAATTGATATTTTTCAAATCATTTCAATATCACTTTGGTCCTTAGAACCATGAATTTTTAGAGCAGGCAGAAATCTTGCCAAGTCATCTGGTATAGCTCCCTCTTGTTTCACAGGTGATTTTTGACTACCCAGTGTCCCTCCCCTACTGCATGTGATAATAGTAAGACTGTCAATCATGGGGATGGGTAGAAAGTTGGGGAGGGGGCATGCAGGGAGAACAAGATCCAAACGAAACCAAACACTCAGAGTAACTTAGATAATTTACTTCTCTGGAAGCAGTAATTAATCCAGAAGTGTTCATGTGGGCCATTCAGAGTATTTCTGTTGGGTCGAGCATTGTTCTCTTTATCTTGGCCCACGAGTCAGAGAAGATGTGGGCTTGGAACTGTCATTCAAAACTTGAGTAATAGATGTGCCTGACTCAGCACCTTGGCCTTCCCAGAATAGCACTAAGCCTATGTATATATATATTTTTTCTGAAGGTTTGAATTTATTTTCTGTCATGGGCATCAGAAAGAATTCTTAATAAATAACCACCCATAACTAATGCCACTTGTCCCTTTTGTTAAGGTCTCCAAACAAGAGCACTCCATAATATCTCTTGAGTCTCCCATTTCAAAGATTTTGAAATCATTTCTTATGTTTAAGTTAAACTTTGTTATATTTTTAAATTAAAGACTTCTGTTTCTACCTGAGATAGATTAACAGGAACTGGATATACTTACTACTGAAATAACCAAGAAACGCAAAATATATGCAAGAAAGGTTTCCAACTCACTAGATAACGAAGCAACAAAGGAGAGCTATTCCTGAGATGGCTCGCTAATGAAGGGAGCCCTGTGACTGCACATTACCACCTTGAGAGGGTTTACAGGATACAGCATAAGGAGGGAAACCGATGGATTCTCTGAAGTGCAGAAATACAGCCGAGAGTCTGGGGAGACAGAGAGAGATAGAGCCTTCAAGAAGCAGAGAGTGATCTGCAGGGCTTCAGCAGAGTACTGATCAGCATATGTGTTTAAGGAAACTACCTGGGGCTGCAGGAAATCCGCGTGGAAGGATTAGAGAACAGTGTCCAAGAGACACAGAGGACTGCGGATAGTGCCTATTCCTACCAGCCAGACTGGAAAAACACATAATCCATGGCACATTGGTAGAGCACTCAGGAAAGTCACGCCTCATGAGTAGGAAATAAATAGCCCTAGACTGAGCACTGTTCTGGACCCATCTAAAAAATCATAAAAGCAAGACCCAAAAGAATCAAACCGTTTCAAAGTAATTGAACTCTATCCCAGAATAAAGTTCAAAGATATTTGTAGGAATATAAAAATAATCAGCACCAAACAGGGTAAAATTCACAATGTCTGGCATCTAATCAAAGATTATCAGATGCACAAAGAAGCAAGAAAACATGACCCATAATAAGAATAATAATCAATGAAGCGAAACTGATACAGATGGTGGAACAATCACGGAAGGACATTAAAGCATTTATTGTAACTGTATTCTGGTGTGTTCACAAAGTAGAGACATAGAAGTATTTTTAAAACACCGAAATGGAACTTCAGGGAATGAAAACTATAATGTCTGAGATAAAAAATATGCTATATGGCATCCAAAGCAGGTCATTTCAAAGGAAAAGGTTAATATTCTTAAAGGGATAGCAATAGAAACTACTCAAAATGAAACAGAAAATAAAAAGAATCCCTTCCTTCCACCCCCACCCCCCAAAATGAAAGGAGCATCCGTGAGCTGCAGGACAATTATAAGCAACACAATACCTGTGTCTCTGGAGCCTCCAATAGACAATAGAGAGAGGGGTGTGGACAGAAAATATATTTGGAGAAATAATGGCTGAAAATTTTCCAATTTTAATGAAAACTATAAAACCATGGATCAAAGAAGCTCAAGGAAATCCAAGCACAAGAAACATGAATAAAACTATTCCAAGACACATCACAATCAAATTGCTTAAAATCAGTGATAAAGAGTAAATGTTAAGCACATCCAGAAAATATTGACACATTACACACAGAGGAACAAAGATAAGAATTACAACAGATTTCTCCTTGGAAACAGTGAAAGGAGGAAGATAGTGAAACAACATCTTTAAAGTACTGAATGAAAAGCAAAACTGTAAACCTAGAGTTCTACACCCACTAAAAATATATCCCCAAACAAGGGCAAAATAAAGACATTGCAGTCCTACAATAGCTGAAAGACGTCATCGCTAGTCCAGATGCACTCCAAGAAATGTCCTTCAGGCGTAATGAAAATGATACCAGATGGAAATCTGTGTCTACACAAAGGAATGAAGAGTACTGAGAATGGTAATAACATGAACAAACATGTAATTTTTTACTATTTAAATTTTAAGTCACTCTTCCTTCACCTGGTCCTTTGTGACCTCTAATTCTTCATTAAAGCCCTTCATATAAATGAGATCAATCAAATTGCTTCTCACTCATCTCTCCTTTTAATTTAACATCCTCATACTATTGATTTTTTTTTCCTCACAGGACTCACTTTCTGCATCTTCAGGACTTGCATTCTTCCTCTTTATACCTCCTCTAGCTTCTCCCCACGTTCTTGGGCTATGTAGCCAAATGCCCAGAACAAGCGTCATTTGTGACAATGAACCAGAGTGGCCTGAGTGCCACCTGTTCCGCCGTTAGAGGGCTTTTGGTTGCTTATGAAAACTTGCACCATTATCCTGTCTTGGAAAGTCATGGCGCATATTAGCATAGTAAAGTGTCTGAGAAGGTCATTACTAAACCATCCTAAGCACTTACCCCAGAATTTCCCCACCTCATTGAGTACAGGATTCTTAGCACACAGTTGTGGATGGAAAAATCCAAACTCTGAAATATTTGAAAGAAGTTTATTCTGAGCCAAATTTGAGGACCATGGCCCGGAGCCACTCTCAAGAAGGCTTGAGCAAGTGGACTCGCTGTGGTTGGGTTACAGTTTGGTTTTATACATTTTAGAGAGACAGGGGTTACAGGTAAAGTCATAAATCAATACATGGGAGGCATACATTGGTTTGGCCCAAAAAGGCGGGACATCTTGGAGCGGGGGCTTACAAATCATAGGTGGATTTAGGGATTCTTTAGTTGATCATTGGCTGAAAGAGTTAGGTTTTGTCCAAAAGACCAGGAATCAGCTGAAAGGAATATTTAAGGGTCTTTTATCTATCACATGGTGCTATACCAGAATCAGGTTGGGAAGCAAACAACATCATAAAAACCTGTTTACTGAGGCTCTGTCATTCGTAGGCATGACTCATCTGGCCTCCTTTGGAAGGATTTTTGAGCAAAAGAAAAAGATCGGAGTTTAGTCCTCACAGTTTAAAATTTATTAATCCTATCCAACGTCTTCGTTTTATAGGTGAGAAAACTAAAGTCCAGAGAAGTAAAGTAATTTGTCCAGGATCACACAGGATGTCAGTGTCAGAACAGAGACTAATACTTAAGTCTCTGGAATAAGTCCGCTATGCTTCCCCCAGCATTCACCTCAGAATTCTTAGAATTTTCCATAGGAATTTTCTATCCCTTCAAATCAATCTCATGACCTTCAGCTTTGCCTTTCACACTCAAGCGTGTTTGCTTTGTTTCCCTAGTGTACCTCAAACATCTCTACAGCTCTGTGAATCAGTGGATGCCTGGGCACTTGGACAGGAATCAAACCTTCAGATCACGAGGCTCTGCCGCAAGCTCTTTGTGAAAAAGCCATCAGAAAAGACAATGCTGTGCCTTCTCAGAGGTGGCAGTTCCACTGGGAATTGGCAGCCATTTCTGTCATCACTTAGTCATTTCCCTGCTCAGCTCAGAAGGCAGCCCTGGCTCTGCTGGGAGTGACAGACGCTGCGCTGAGCAGAGCCCCACGCCCACCCCACCCCGCCCGGCCCACTGCGAGCAGAGGCTGAGCGAGAGGGGCAGATGCAGGGCCCAGACTATTTTGACGGGAGATTCATTTTCTTCCCCTCCCCCCAAAAAGACTTTTTAATCTCCATATGCTTGGATGAATTAATTCTATTTTCAATGAAAAGCAAAGAGGAACAGTAAGAAATTATTCTGGGTGGGTTGGGGAGGCACCTAGGAGGAAATGCACAAAAAGAAAACCTCAGAGGTTTTCAGTATCAAAGAATGGTTAGTAATCACACCTACTCAGCCCTAATTTGCTCATCTGTGATGGACATTGTGATTAAGAAAAGCAGGAGAGATATTATTTTTTTTTATTTCAGCATATTATGGGGGTACAGATATTTAGGTTATGTATGTTGCCCTTGCCTCCCCACTCCCCCCCAAGTCCGAGTTTCAAGTGTGCCCATCCCTTGGATGGTGCACATTGCACTCTTTGTGTATGCACATACCCGTCCCCTCCTCCCCCATTCCGCCCGCCCGACATCCAATAGATGTTATTCTTATATGTGCACTTATGTGTTGATCAGTAATACCAATTCGATGGGGAGTACATGTGGTGCTTGTTTTTCCATTCTTGGGATACTTCACTTAGTAGATTTTTTTTTTTTTTTAAGCTGCCTGCTATTTAAGCTTGATGGTCAGAGAATTCATCTTTAAAAGAGTCTTAATTTTCTGGCTGGAAAAAAACAACCTAACTGACATGTTTAATTATGAACACGAAGCCCCCTGGGAACAGATAACCTAGATAAGAAGGCGAGACAAAGAGGAAATAAATTGCTCTGCATAATGAAGGGGAATTTAGGATTTGACCAGAAGTTGCTCCCTAGTGGCTAGAAGTGGAGTGAGGGAAAGCAGGGGACAGTGCCCAACAGAAGGGTAGAGGGCAAGGGCTGAGGAAGGAAGCTAAGCTAGTGAGAGATTTCCTACAGCAGAAATGACGACACTTGGCGATACCTGCCAAGTCCCTTCTCTTACCCCAAAGCTCAGAGGAAGGCCTAAAGAAAAAGTCTGCTATCAGAAGGAGAGAACAGCCATAGGAAGGAAGACCTGGTGTGATCAAAGGCCATCGAGATCAAACAGTGGCACATGGGTCAGGATCCCTACGCTGTTTTTATTGCTATATTAAATGGAAGATTAGGCACTGAGAGCCGGCAGTAACTTGGTCACAAAAACAAGATCTCATCTAAACCTCACATCTGGGCTATGCAGAATTATGATCCTATTTTACAGACATGGAACCAGAACTTGAGAAAGGGTAATACACCACCTGAGATCACTCAGCCTTTGCCAGAGAATGGCAGAGCCAGGCTGCATACCCTGCTCCTACCCATTGGAACACATGTGCTCTTAACCAGTCTGCTTTTGATAAAGCTTGCATGTCCCTGAACTTAACGCTGGATCTCCTTGATGGTAGGGAGTGTGACTTATCTGTTCTGTAATACTTGCCCCGTGCCTGACGTGCAGTGAGTACTCAGTATGTGTATGTTAAATTGGAACAAATAAATGAAATGAAATGAAATTCTATGAGTTCTTTCATGGAGAATACTCTCCAGATTGCTTGACACTTAATTATTTTGCCCGCAGTCATATAGCAAGAATGTGATGCACTATCCTGTAACCCTAATTAAACACTTGCTGAGGACCTACTGTGTGTTGGGTAGAGCTAATCAGGCAGACAAGTAAAGAAGTGACTACAACTGAGGCATCCCGAGTGCTAGAGGAGCAGAGGAGGGCACCCAGCTGAGTGTTCGGGCGAGGAGGCAAGGACTAGTTTCTGGGCAGGTAACAGCTGACCCCACACAGAGTATTGAGAGATGCCAAGTCCCAAGTCTTCAGTAAAGGCAAAGGTTGAAGCAAGCAGGCATAGGAGGAAACAATGGCTTCTTTCTCCAGCTAACATGGGTCAAATTCTTTGCTTTTCCAGAAAAGAGAGAAGCGTGGACATCCTTCTCAATTGGCCCCAGACCTCCCTCCCTTCTGAGCTTGGGTCTCAGAAACTGCCCACTTTCACTCTAGCGAATATAATCAATTCAAGAGTCGCCAGCTCTTGCCAATGCTACACAGCCAGACTCCCTAGGGCTGCACTGTCCTATATGGTAGGCGTGAGCCTGATGTGGCTTTTTAAACTTAATTGAAATTAAATAAAATTAAAAATGTTTCTCAATCACACTAGTCACATCTCAAGTGTGACCACATTGGCGAGTGCCCGCCTTACTGACAGCACAGACGCAGGACGTCGCCATCCCTGCAGGAAGATCTACTGGACTCTCCCGCTCTGGGGCTCCTTTGCCTTCCCAGGGTGGCCTAGAGCTCTGGCCCGAAAGTAAATAGCATTTCCTCCCCGGCCAGTTCTCCGTTCTGCTCTGGCGCTCAGTCTGCTCTCGTGCCCAGCAGGGGGAGTTTGGGTCTGGACTGCGCCCTCCTGAGTGCTTCAGACCTGCTGCCCTAGTCACCTCTTGGCCCTCATGGGTGAAGTCAGGCTCTCGTGCGTTGTTCTCCCAAGTCTCTGAGCACAGCTGCTCAGGTTAGCACTACCTCGTTCTTCCCCAGCCAGACAGTCTACACGGCAGTTCTTCAAAGGAAGCCTATGCTTTCCCTCCCCAAGCACTGAAGCCTCCTCCGGGGGGTTTGAAGCGTGCTTCTGCCCCTTAGGAGGTGATTCTAGTGACTTTGGGCAAGTCACTTAACCCCCCAGCAAAGTGCAAAAATGCATCGGGGGAAATGACAAAGGTTCCATAATCCTACAAAGTTCCCCTCATGGCTCTTGGTCTATATTCTTTCCCTGTGAGATGCTGATCAGGAATCCTCCTGGCTTCTCCAGTTGGCCTTTGCCCCCCAGGCTGATCTCCCCCACATGCGGGCCTTGGGGCGGGCATGCCACATCTCAGTGGAGGCTCTACCTGCCAGCCCGTGCCTTTCTCACCACTCCTCTTCCCAGCCTCAAGATGCCCTCAGGAGTGACCCGACTTTCATATAGGTCATTTGCTCCTCTGGGGGCCCTTGGCTCGCTGGCCCTCGCCTTGCCTGGCAGTCATCCCTGGTGAGACTGTGCTTCTGGGGTGTGGGGAGCTTAGTGACCGTTCTTGGCCAGAACAGAGGCTATTCCTGCCCCATGGGCTCAGCTCTTTGTCTCCCTGGGCTCTGTGGTGCCTTCTGCTGCTTTGGAATACAGTATGTACAGAGCCCCTGGCATTACTCCCCAACGACATCTTTAGACTCACATCAAAATGGATGTCTGTTGAAAAGAAGGCTGTGCCTTCTCCATCCGGCCTCCTTGAGACGGAGACTTTCCACACAGATGTCAAAAATAATGGTGTCTGCGTAGGGGATCCCTTTGATTTGGGTGCTGGGCATTGTGTTGGGTGCCTTGTCACGACCGCTCACAACCATGCTGCAAGCTAAGTAGTGTTGATTCCCTACTTTCTGAGGAGGAAACTGAGGCTCACGTAAGTTAAGGGTTTCAGACAGGAAATGGCCAACCTAGAATTAGGGGTACCTGACTTTGACCTTTCTGTTGGTCCAGACTCTTTCTACTGTTAATACCTGAGAAGGGCTTAATGTGTCATACCTTCAGGGGAATTTGCTTTCTTTTTCAGAAAGTACTGGAAATGAGTCTTGAAGACTTTCTGATGTGGGTTTTTAGATACCTTGATAGGCAGTGGGAGTCATAATTTGGGCAGCAATCTGCTTGATACCTCTCAGCCAACCTCCCACTGGCCCTGCGTGGCCACCACAAAGCCCCAGCTTCCCACATCTCTTCTTTGGGCCAAACTGAAAGTCCTGAGTGGGAGCAGAGAGACGGTGTCGCACAGTGCCCCCAAGGGTGGGAATGCCCTGCCGATTCTTTTCCATCCAGGGTAAGATCCCAAAGTCAGGGCAAAATACAAGGCAATGAGAGGTGAGCAAGAGGGAGAAATCAATAAAGAAGTCAGTCATTCTTTAACAACAGGAAAAAATTCTTTGCACACAGACCATGAATGATTAAGCTTCCTGGCTTCAGGAAATTGATTCTGGGTGGAAATCTTGGTTCAGCTGGATTCTTTTGGTTTCCATGAGAATCTTTCGGTGATAACAAAAGCTCTGAGTGTCTCGAGTAAATAGAGAACCATAGTAATTATTTGCACAAATGCAAAGTGAATCATCTGTAAGCAGAAATAAATTCAGCATGAGTATCAAAAACAAAAAGCCAGGGGCATAAAGAAGACATCTAACAAGAAACGCTGATATGCCCTTGTGTGTACAAGGATACCCAGGCAAGTCCAGGGCTCTTTATCTCTGCCGTCCTACCTGGGCGTGTGTTGGGCTGGTGATGTTAGATCATTTCAGCCTCCTCATCAGCTGCCATCGTGATGTAAAGGAAGGAACTAGCACTTATTACAATTGGATTATAAAACTTTTGCATACAATACTTCGTGCAAACGTCACGACAGCCACATATATGAGACTGGCCATTATTTCTTGACAGCTAAGTGTCACAACCTGGATTCTAATCCAGATTCAATGTATTCCTAAGCCCATGTTTTTCTTACCCATACCATGGTGAATGGGTTGTCTTGGCTAGGACCCAGGGACCAGCTTTCTAATTTCAGCTCTAGCACTGAGTACTAATGTGAGCTTGGGCACATCCCTTCCCCTCTCAGACTTCAGTTTCTTCATTTGTAAAAAGAAAATGTTGACTTCAATCTTCTCTGCAAACACTTTCTTCTAGTAGTGTGTGGTTTTATTATCCTAAGCGATCACTGCTTGTCTCATAAATAAGACACCTGTTTTCTTCATTCAGCTTTTCCCTTCACTGTAAGTGTCCATCAAGATTTCCACTACAGAAAATATTACATACAAATTGCGATTGCTGGAGAAAATTGAGGGTTTCCTCTCAAATTCCAGCCATACTTACAGATTTTTTTGCATGTGTATTGGTACCTGAGTGTCTACTTGTTTTTTTCCAAAACTGAATAGATGCTGAAAAATATTTATCAAGTATGGGTAAAGTATAAAAAAATTGCAGTAAAATTACAACCACATATTCACTACCCACTTTCAAAGAACATGACCTTCAGCTTTGAATACAGCCATAGGTCCTATTCCATCCCACCCTCTGAGAGATGACCACTAATCTAATTCGGTATTTATCATTCACTAGCTTTTCTTCATATTTTACCATGTTTTAATCCCTTAAAAATATATTGTTTAACTTTACATGTTATTGAACTTTACATAAATGAACTAACATCACATATAGTCTTCTGCAAATACATATGTAGCTTAACAATATTTCCCTGAGAGTCATCCGTGTTGTTGCCCATAGCTGTTTTATGATTTTACATGTTTAATAGGATCCTACTGGTTGATTACACCTCAGTGTCTTTATCCATTCTTCTATTTACTCTAGACATACATTCACATTCAGGTGACTTCCTTGTTTTCTGCTTTTATGACCAATATGGCAGCAACTATCTTAAACATGTCTCCTGGTGCACATGCGTAGGGATATTTCTGGGGCATATATCTAAGGAGTGGAGATGCTGGGTGTTAGTAGGGCATTCTCAAATTTACTAGGCAATGCCATTTATTTCCAAAGTGGTTACCTTCCACTGGGAGTAAAGGCGAGTTAATGTTTTTCCACCTGTATCTCAGTACATACAAAATTTTACCAATGTTATGAGTTATAAATGGTAACATTATTGCTTTATTTTGCATTTCCCTGATTATAAATAGGTCAGATTTTTAAAAATGGTTATGAACCAGTTGGTTTATTTTTCTGCAAAATGTCCACGTCTTTGGCCAGTTTTTCTAATGGGTTCTTTGCATTTTTCTTACCGTTTGTAGTCCTCTATTCTGGACTCTCATCTTTTGTCATGTATGCAAGTTGCAAATATCCTCTATACATCACGGCTTGCTTCACTCTATGATGTCTTTGAATGAACAGAAGTTATTAACCATAACATAATGAATTTATTGATCCTTTTTGGGTCTCAAGAAGTCCTTGAGGAAATCATTTTCGAGAAGGTAAAGATATTATCCTATATTATCTTCTAAGTTTTATAGTGTTCTCTCTCATGTTTAGGTCTTTGTCTGGAATTTTATTTTTGTGTGTGATGTGAAGTAGGGATTCAGTGTCATTGTTTTCCATATGGATAACCAATTGTCACAGCCTCATTTATTAAACGTATGCAAGTTTGCGCCTAAGTTATCTATTCTGCTCTATTAGTCATTTTTTTTAATATCCCTGTGCCAATACTTCTATATCTATTCTAATAAATCTTGCTACCTTGCAGGAAAAATGCCCCTTTCCCATATTCTTCTTATTTTGATTATTCTTCACCTATAAAAAGTTTACATTCAGTTGGTCAGGCTGCATAAAAAGTCTTAATGGGATTTTGATTAAAATTTTTGATAAACTTGAGAACTGCTATTTTTACATCTTATATTAACTTTATCACCAGGTTCTGGTTTACATTTTTATTCATGAATGTAATAGACCTGCAATTCCCTTTACTGCATTGACCCAACTCTACTCTTAATATTAATGGTGCAGCCACCTGAAAAACTGAGTTTTCTTATTCTTTGGATGTTTAAGATTAGAATAATCAGTATCTTGAATGTTTAGTACAAAAAGCTTATAAAACTGTTTGGATATGCTGGTTCCTTTGAAGGAAGATGTTTTTCAAATTGTTAATCCAATTTCTTTGCTGGGAATGTCTGTTCTTTCTATCTCTTACTGGATCAGTTCTGTTAAGTTGTATTTTTCGAGGAATTTAGCCTTTCATCTATGTCCAAATTTATTGACAAAGTTGTTTATAATAGCCTCTTATGTGTTTACTCTCTGTGGCTTCTGTAATTTGCCATTCCAAATTTTTTATGCTTTCTTTTGCTCCTGATTATGGTTTCAAATAACCAACTTTGACTTTGTGGATCTATTTGTTTTCTATTTCATTAATTTCTGCTCATTATTTCCTTCAACTTCAGGGAAAGGGGATGCTATTCTACTGTTATTTATATTCCCGAAATAGATATTTCAGCTCATTTTTAGCTTAATGTATGCATTTTAGACTAAAAAGGAAAATAAAGTATATATCTCTAGATCTGCTTTAATTATACTCAACAAGCTATATCTAGTATATCATTGTTCTATTTTTTTCTCAAATTTTCATCATAAATTCTTGACTCATGGATTATTATTTTTTTTATTTCAGCATATTATGGGGGTACAAATGTTTAGGTTACGTATATTGCCCTTGCCTCCCCCTCGACTCATGGAATATTAAAACCATGTTTCATTTTTTATTGATTTCCAACTTAAGGGTTTTCAATCCTTAAGGGTTTTGTTTTTTTTTTTTAAATTGCTATTTGGCCCCATGTATGATCAATTCTTTCATTCAACAAATATTGAGGACTCATATGTGCCAAAGTACTGTTCTAGGTGCTTAGGTTACGTTAGTGAATACAATAGACCAAAAACAGTCATGCTTTCCTGGAGTTCACGTTCTATTGCCAATTCTTGGAATGTCCCATGTATGTGAACAGAATGTATTTTCTCATTGGGTGTAGTCCTGTATATGTCAAGGTTGCTTATTACTCAAGTCACGCATTTTCTTACTCATCGTTTCACCTGCTCAGTATGTGGATTTCTAAGAGAGATACATAAAATTTCCTGCTGTGGTTGTGGATTTGTCCATTTTCCCTATTTCTATTAACATCCCGGGAGGTGTATCTTTTTGAAAGACAAGAAAGCTGATGTTCAAATTAAGAAACATCCCCTATTTCATAATGTTTGTAAAGGATGAATCCTAGATTCTAACTTAGCTGTCTATATTATGACAATATTAACTGTACAACTGCTGTCATCTGTGTTGCCTAATATCCTCATCTAGTAATAGCACATCAATTTCTTCCCATCCTCTGGAAAATACCTTCTCAAATTATCAGAGTCCCTGCTCCCTGCTCAACAGCAAATGTGCCCACGGCTGGCCATCACAGTATCCTGAGCCACACAACCGAAACCGGGTTAATGAGAGTCCCTCCCCTGGAGACGGACATATTTGTGTTTGCTCTTTTGCTTTCCAGTAAGTTCATATGGTTACTAGCTATGTCTGAATGTATTAGGGTACTTGGCTAGCGTATGTTATGAGGTTAATTTTTGTTTAGCTGTTTGTCAAGGACATTTTTCTCCTATCTGTGATATTAATCGCATCTGATGATGTCCTGAGTCTCCTTATTATGTCTTCTCCACAGCTGAAATACATAAACTTCCACTTCCTTTAGTTTTTAAAATAATTTTTAGGGCCAAATGGAATTTACTGCATTGTTATATAAAGTATGGTTTATTGCAAAAATTGTTAAGCAGTACTACTTGCCAGGAACTGCGCTAGGAGGCATTGTGGATTCAGAATTGAGGAAGACATATGTCCCATCTATAAGGACACAATACAGTAGGGGAAAGTTAATAAATGTGCGCAATGTGAGGGTTATGCGAGCAAGGGCACTGGGGGCAGTTCACTCAGCCAAAGTGTAGGCAGTCAGGGAGGGCTTCACGAGGAGGTGACATTTGAGTTGTACCTTGAGGTAGATACTGATCAAGAAAAGCACATTCCAGGAAAAAGAAAAAAGCATCTGCAAAGAGAAGAAACCAGATTCTCCACACATATTAAATTG
>NW_012137636.1:3403854-3412442 GCF_000956105.1 Propithecus coquereli | reverse complement strand
AATTGTACTCACTAGGAAGAGGATTTCCCGTAGCAAGAGGGAGGCCTCCAAATCTGAAGTCTGGTCACTAAGGGGATGATGCCCTGAGTCAAGACCTGAGGGGCCTGGCTGAAGAGCAGGATGTCATCGCCAGGGGACGGAAGCAGAGACGGGAGCTGCACCGGTGAAGCTGAGCTTGAGCTCACCTGCAGGCACCTTTTCCTAAAAATCAGTTTTCGTGGCATGATGCCGAATCTACTCATTAATAGAAATGGTCATTTCTTATTCTCATTTCTATTTTTTTGGAAATGGGTAAGAACTACAGCTGTCACAGAAATCAGCATAACAACTGAATGAGATAAATTTTGCTAAATTCAACTTTTTACTCCAAGATAATAAATTTGCATGCAGCCAAAAAAAAAAAAAAAACCCCAAACACCCAGGTTCTTAAAATCAGTAAAATGATATTATGCTGCATTGAAAAGACCTTTCCTGTGAAACAGAATACTAGGTAGTACTATCATTTATTTGAAAGTCATTTTGACAACACTGTGCATCTTTAAAGTAATTAGAGTTTTGGGTTAGAGATAACTGAGTATAGAAAACATTGCTTTGAGAGAGAAGCCAGTATGAGTGCTGTCTTAATCTCTTTGCAAAAAAGGAAAAGTCTTATCTCTTAATTATGCTACAATGACTCAAAATCTTAAGAGAAAAAGTTTTCAACTGTTACACTCATTCAGAATTTAAAAATCTCTCTCATAGGAGGAAATGTAAAAAGCAAGTTTCCAAAACCTTTTTGTACTTTAATATCCTTTTCAACTTCAAATGTAAAAATGTATTTGTCCTGATACAATGCTGTGAAATAAAGACCAATTCAGGAGTGTAATGAAGTCTAAAAGTAGCTCCTTTTTCTGCATCAAGAACAATTTTACTGATTTAAATTAGAAACTTCTAGTCGGGGGCAGGAGAAAGGGGAGGCAAAAGAGAGAAGCAGGCAGTCTGTGACCTAGTGCTGTCTTTTGCCTGCCCTCTAACAGAGGGAGAAGATTGAGGACTTCTGGGGCCAAAAGTAATACAGTGGAAAATGAATTTTTAAAATTCCCACACATCACTGAATTTATCTATTTTCTTCTAGACAAAGTTACAAAAGTAAGTTCTATTTTAAATGATTTTCACTCCTTTTCTATGTCTGAACTGAAAAAAAAAATTCAGTTTACAGCTTCAAAATATTTAAATGATTCCTAAATCACATCAGTGTTCTAGTTAAAAATTACCCTATCTGGGTATTTATCCAAGGGAAAAGAAGGCATTTTGTAATAGAGTAGTCGCCCCACCCCCACAGACATGGCGGCCTGAAATTGAGTGGGGAATATGTAACAGGCAATGGAAAGAAAAAAAAATGGCAAAAATGTTTTCTCTTTGAAACTTTCCCCACTCTCTTTGATAACTGAAACCTGCATCCCTGCCTCAGGCCAGTGGTAGGGAAGAGCAGGGAGTTCTTCTGTTCTTATCCCTGGTGGTGTCAGCCCTCTGGGTGGGTAGGTGGCAGAGTTCACAGGCTTTGTCTTTGGGAGAGATGGGACCATTAGAATAGTTAACCACAATAGCCTGGAACTGAGGAGCCCTCCCTTTAAAAGCTCTGTATTTCTGCCTATGATGGGGGAAAAACTGGATTTTGGGATGACAGTCTATCTTATTCCTCCTTTGCTGGCAAAGCAATAAATCTCTTTCCTTCTCTTCAACTACTTCTGATTCGGCCTCGTGGACAAGTGCCGAGCTTTTGGTACAATTTTATCAAAAAATACCTGCACTCAAAGGTTTATTGCAGCACAATTCACAATTGCAAAGATGTGAAATCAACCCAAGTGCGTATCAATTCATGAGTGGATTAATAAAATGTGGTATATGTACACCATGTAGTACTACTCAGCCGCAAAAAAATAATGAAGTAGTACCTTTTGCAACAATCTGGATGGATCTAGAGACCATTTTCCTAAGTATCACAAAAATGGAAAAACAAACACATGCACTCACTATTAAATTGCAACAAACCAGTGTGCACTCAAGTGCACAGAGTGAAGTAAAACTCAGTGGAAAGCAACCGGGGTGGGCAGGGGGAGGGGACTAAACCAATGTAATGGGTACTACGAACACTACGTGGGTGATGGGCACACCTATAGCCAGGGCTCAAACATTACAAAAACGATCCATGTAACCTAAAACATTTGTACCCCCTTAATATTTTTAAATAAAAAAATTACCCTATTCTTTGCTCCTTGCAAGTTTTATTGATAATGCCCCCTAAGAGAAAAGAAGGGGCTTCATAAAATTCCGCTCCTGGCAGAGGGACCATCTAACAGGCCCTGGTGGGATGCGCTGTCAGGAACGGTGCGCCCCCCGCAGTCCAGTCTTCCAGCCAGTCTGTTCTCACCCATTAGAGCACAAATTCTCAAGTAAGATCCCTGCACTGACAGCATCAGCACTGCCCGAAAACTGGCAAGAAATGCAGATTCTGGGGCCCCGCCTTTGGCCAACTGAATCAGAAACCTCTGTGGTGGGGCCCAGCAATCTATAGACATTCCAGGGGATTCTGTTGCCTGCTAATTTTGAGAACCACTGTGTTAGAACACCTCATTCCCCAAAGATGTCAGAATCAATGTGTCACTGTGTTAAGAAATTAATCACACGGGAATGAACACAGCTAAACTGCCTTTCCTCCACAGAGGCAGAATAAAGCTGATGTTTGTATATCAAGTAAAAACACAGAGCGACAATTTAGGAAATATTATGACACCAAATTGTTTGTGGTTTAATGTACAAAAAAAGGCTTTCAGCAACTCTGTAATTATCCCCCATATATAGCTTTAAGGAATTATTGCATCCCTTGAAGGAAAGGATAAAGTAATGTGACTCTACCATAAATATAAGAAAAGTTTGGATAATCCCAGCACCTCCCGCCACTAACGAAGAGACCAAGAAGTCTCCCAGATGCCACTGTTACAGTCCTCCCCGTCTTTTCAGGACCGCAATCTGACTCAAGCCACGTATGGCTATCTGACTATAAAATAAGGCCCAACATTTTCACAGTCAAGGTGGAAATGAAAATAACAATCAAGAAAAACACTTTCCACATTTTTCATGATCTTTTTTATTTAACATATATAGTACATGTAAACAACTGGCATAAAATTCATAAAAATACAATACTTCTATGCAATATCACTTTATTCCTGATACATCCTTTCATTTTCTCTTTAATATCACTGGCTTATTTTAACTCTATATTTTTTCTGTCAAGCATTTTTAGAGGCTTATCTTTTTATAGAAATACTGCCCAGTTTTTTGCTTTTTTAAAATGTCACAGCAATAGCTACTTCTATCACCTCCTTGTCCCTCCTTACTTTCCTCACACTAAAGCAAAAATATTTTTGAATGCTAAAAATATGTAAAATACTGAGCTTTAATACTGTTTTGTCATGTATATGGAACCTACTATTACTCTACGTGGCCATAAGTGATATTTATGCTCTACAGCACCGGCTGCTACTGTGGTCAAAGCAGAGTGTGCAGTGTACCCTCAAGGCCTCTGTTCTAAACTGACTCGCCTAAAATATAATCATAGCTTGCTGGTGGAGTTACATTAACAAATACTGTTACAAAACGATTCTTCTGCAAAAGGCTAATTCAGACTACTTTGAATGTTTCCCAGCGTATGAAACAGTTTTAACAGTATTTTAATGTTTTTCCTGTACAGACTTTCCAATCATTACATGAGAACTTACTTGAAAGGGAATTATTGGAGAGTGAGAAAAATAGAGAATAACTTTAAAAGTATGATTTAAAAAGACTATAACTGCTGGATGTACAGAATCAGTCAGACTTCAGAGAAGGCAGAGCACACCTCCCTCTTCCCGCCCACGTCCGCGTTCACGCTTCTCAGCCTCAAGTGCCCTCTTCCCACTTTTCTGGATTACTGCATCGCTGCTCAATTGTTACTCCTAATCCACAAATCCCCCGCTGCTTCCCTATTTTTTAAAACTGTCAAAAGCCTAAGAAATAAAACAGTCAACCGGCAAATGAGAAAGAGTGACCAGGAACCTGAAGAACACTGACAGACTCAATCTCCTGGGCCGCCTCCAGGGAGGCAGACTCCCTGGGAGACGCTGGCTCTGGGCTCCGGGGCAGGGTGGGGGATGACGCCCTCACCGAGGGCACAGTCTCAGCGGGATGTGCTTTCTGTGCAGCTGACTGATATAAGCAAGCTAGTGCTCCCCCAGACTTAGGCATGTCCTTTGGCTCCGCCGGTAAGAAGGCAGAAAGAAAACAGCTCTTCAGTGGCTCCCAGGAGTGGGCACCGGAAACCATCCCTGAGGACTCAGGGCTCAAGGACAATCCACAGTGAGGTTAATCTGCCCGTGGTTAATAAAGAGAACTCTGTATAATTAAATGTGTAGTTAGCCATAGCCACGGTTTGCTTAGTATTTAAAACCTTAAAACCATTTCTCAGAACTATGAGGATTCACCGTTTTGAAGAATCTCATCTCATGCAAATTAACCTCTGAAAAACAAAGATTCATATAAGAAATTCAAAGTAGGTTTGGAAATCTTTCAAAATAAAAATAAATAGGAAGGAAAAAGTAAAGAGGAAGACTGAATATACTCATTCCCCGTACAGAAATGATAGTTTTTAGAACCAAAATTATAACATAAGGCTTAAGGCTTTGTCTTATTAAAGACAGGCAATCTTAAAAATAAAATATAAAAGCTCCATCTGTTTATCACTATTCATTTACTTTTTTGACAGAAAAATTAGTCATGGTTTATTGTATCTTAATAGTAAAAGGAAAATTACCATATACTACAGTCTACTGTTCCACTATAAATTATGTTTGCTCAAATGTACATTAGTTTCTAGATGCATTATATTTGAGCTTGTTCAAAATAGTTTTCTTCAAACTACAGTTAAACATGAAAAATTTTTAAAGTACTTTAAAGGTATTAAAATATAAGCATTTGAATAATGCTAAAAATGAGAAAAATACACAGTTACCATTAAATTTTTTTTTAAACCAAGAATAAGTACTTGATAAGCAACTAAATGAGTAAACAGCACTTATCTGACAAACAATGCAAGGGAAGGAGAGAGGTGGGGGAAAGAAAGAAAGACGTCATAATGCCGCATGGTCGGACAGTAAAGGAATTTGGCCCTAACCACTGGGTCCAAGAGTTTGGATTAATAAAGGCCAGGAAAGTCTTCATTAACAAGAGTGACAGAGAACAAAAAGAACACAAGAAGTGAAATAAACAGATAATTCCACATAGCAAATACCCATGTCTGCCCCATCTACTATAACTCGAGTTGATGACAGAGGCTGACATAACTGAAGATTTCACAATAATCACTGAAATGTCCAAAAGACGAGAGCAAGAGGCAGAAAAAAAGAACCAAGGGGCATTAATAGTCTCTAAACTATAAAATCAGCCCCTACATAGTTCAGAACTGACCTATATTTTCATATCATCCTTGTCACGACCCATCATATTTTTTCATACAGGTAGCTTTGCCCACTTTAGCACAAATATTCAAGTCAAGTACAAGCATACACTCATTTGCATAGCAAATCTTAAGGGGGTGCACTGAAACAGTAACCAAATGATAAAAGTATAAGTCATTTTTACAATTAGAATAACATTCAAATTGACCAAATAAAACATCTGCTATTTGAAAACAGTTCCCACAAAAGTTTTGGGGATTTGAATTAAAAACAACACATGACTTATTAGCAAAACATTAAAACAATTACTGATGTAGTTCTCCGTAGGCAGCAGTGCATGTAGCAGTCATTCTTTCACAACTTCTAGGACTTTGTAAACACTGTTCTGGAATACAGTAGTGAAGTGAGGCTTGGACTCCTTCACCAGGAGGTTACATAAGGGAGTTTTCCCAGCATTAGCAGGATCTTCCACATCCCAAATTTCAGGCATACTGCAACCAGGCCTAGAAAAATTAAAGTACACATTAAAAATCAACGCATATTACATAATGGCAGATAGAACACTTTTATCTTCCTGACCTCATTTCTTTTTTTCTGTGTAAACCGACTTAATTTAACAAAACAACCCTATCATGGTTGTTTATGTCATAGTAAGCTGCCCTGACCCACTGAAGGGCAAAGTGAATGCAGCAAAGGTGACTACAAACACAGAAACAGACCTGCAGAATACACGCACTCAGGTGTTGGGGCTAAGAGAGACCTCGGTTAAATTCCGCCTTAGCTACTTACCAGGAATGCAGTGTTGGGCAGTTAGCTTCACTCAGTCTCAGTTTTCACATTTGTGAAATGGGGAAATACACACCCACCGCATAAGTTTGTTGTGAGGATTAAGAGAGAGCAAGTATCTACACCATGCCCACCACACAGAAAAAGGAATAACACTGACTTTTAAAATTATAGCTAGCAAATATGCTTAGTTCACAGGAAAGCTGCATTAATTGTATACATGCTCTGACTTACAATGGGGCTACATCTCAATAAAGCCATAATAAATTCAAAATATTGTAAGTTGAAAATGCATCTAATATGCCTCAATTACTGAACACAGCTTAGCCTAGCTTACCTTAAATATGCTAGGAACATTTGTATTGGCCTACAGTTAGGCAAAATCATCTAATACAAAGCCTATTATATAACAAAATGTTGAATATCTATCTTATGTGATTTACTGACTACTACACAGAAAGAGAAAAACAGAATGGCACTGAAGTACGATTACTACTGAATACATATCCCTTTCACATCACCGTAAAGTCGAAAAATCATTAAGTTGAAACATTATAAGTTGCACTGTCAGCATTCTAGAATAAGTCAATTAAAAGAAAATCTGGAGAAAAAATGGTGGAGTTAAGGTAACCTCCCGGATTCCTGCTTCCAGAGAAAGAGGCGTAGATCTCGGTCTGATACACATGATCGGATCGCTCTCCTGCAAAAACAGCGAGGTGAATCGGTGGAGATTCAGCGTGGGACACACAAGTCAGGAAAAAGAATAAGGTGAACGGGAGATAGGAACGCAAAACCTGGAGAGTGTGGGACAGACAACAGAGTGGAGCGTGGGACGGCTGCGCCCGCCTGGCCAGTAAGGGGACCGGGGTAAGACCCTGACGAGACAGTCTAGCTTCCCCACTGGCTCACAAGCCCACCGAGAGTCAGGGGCCTGTGTGAAGTGGATGTAGAATTGTGGCAGGAAACGTGGGGCTCCGCGGAGAGGAGACACGAGCAGGAAGCATCTTGAACTCCCCAGAGCTCCGTGTCAGGACTGCACCGGACAGGGAAGGAGCTGGCCTGGGCTACCTCCGGAGGCAGTTAGGACTCAGGAAGCTGGTCTCTGGCACCCAGCGGGTGCTGAACGGGGAGGTGATTACTGAGTAGAGGACTCTAACCTGGAAACTGCCGCTGGCGATTAGGACTGTTGAGGGCGGGCCAGTAAGAGTGAGATTGGGGGAGGGAGACTTGAAGGAGACGGCGGGGCGCCCTGATGACTCGGCTCCCTGATCTGGTGCCTGCCAGCCCTGAGCGGCTGCCTTCAGTGCTAGCGCCCTGTGGGTGGGTGAACGCCATCTTGGAGGCCCACAACACTGTGGCTGCGGTGTGGTGTGGGGCGGCTCCCTTCCCTCAGCCCGGGAACTCTCGCGACGGGCTCCGCCCTTGCAGGACCTAAAGTCAACTAGCCAGGCCTGTTTCTTTGAGGGGTAAAGTTTGAGTGCTTCCTCAGTTGTGAGAGGCAGACGACTGCGGGACCTGAAGGCACTGGGGCGCTGGGCAATCTGGGGCGGCGTCCCCTCCCCCTGGCCAGTGTCTTTCGTGTGGAGAGAGGTGGGCTCCACCTCTGGGCTTGCAGCAGCGAGACATAAAGAGCCACTCCCCCTCTGCAACAAGCACCAGTCCCTGGGGCTCTGGCATTGACCAATAGCTGACAGCCTAGTGACTTTCCTCGACAGACCGGTTTAGGTCATCCAGTACGATTGCATTTCCGCCTCCGGTCAACCACCAACAATGAGACCCATGGTTAGGGAACCAGAATCCTGGCAGGAAACCAAAACAAGTTCCCCAAATAACCCCTTCCATCAGGAACAGCCCTCCAGCTGTGGTAGAACCCTGAACAACATACTAGCGGCTCCCTCTAGCGGCAGATCAGGGCTTGTTACTTTCAAATGGAAAACTGAAAGAAGAAAAGTAACAACTGATCCAGATGGGAAGGACCCAGCGAAAGACTTCTGGAAGTATGAAAAATCAAATGGAAAGCACACCCCCAAAGAGGAACACCAGCTCTCTAGCAATGAACACTAACCAAGTCCAGAATACTAAAATGACAGAAGAAGAATTCCAAACATGGATTGTAAGTAAGCCAATGATATGCAAGGAAAAATGGATAACCACCACAAGGAAACCACAAAAAAAAATCCAGGACTTGGAAGAAAAATTCACTAAAGAAATTGAAATATTAAAGAAAAATCAAACCGATCTCCTGGAAATAAAGGACTCATTCAGGGAACTACAAAACACTGTGGAAAGCCTCAAGAACAGGGTAGATCAAATGGAAGAAAGAATCTC
>NW_012137636.1:3379223-3396970 GCF_000956105.1 Propithecus coquereli | reverse complement strand
TCATCTCCAATGCCATTTCTCAGAGGTGACTTCTATAAACAATACAGCATATACCCCGCTAGACTGGTTTTATCCACGTTCAGACACATACACACACAAATATAAACATGGACGTGGATGCTCCTAGGTTGTTTTTACAAAAATTGGGATCATTCTGAGATTCTTAATAAAATGTGGCCATTTTTCCATCTCCGTACATAAAGACCTACTTTATTCTTTTTGATAGCTGCTAGTACTCATGTATTATTTAATCAATTCTTTACAGATGGATATTGTAATTATTTTCCATTTTGTCATTATGAAACAATGTTGCTATAAACATTTATGTGCCTATCTCCCTTCTGCAAGCTGTCCTTCCCTCTGTCAAAGGACTACACAATTTTTCACTTTGCCTCCATCAAATTATCTCCTAGAAAGGTTTTGCCAATGAGTGTTCCCATGAAGAGGGTTCAGGTTGCACACTTTTTACACACCCTTCTACCGACATTCCACCCATGATAGTATGGCGAGGCTTGGGATTTCTACCTTTTAATTTTCTCCCACTTATCAAGGCTGAACTGTTACAACAAGGGCCTGTGGTAGTGGAGAATGAGACAGAGGAAGCAGAAAACTACCCAGAGTTTTTCTAAGTTCAGTAGCTTTTAGGAAAGAGGGAGGGCAAAGAGCTGCCTTTGTGAGCTCTGTCTGCTTGGTGCAATACCCTTTAGTCCTTATCTGAGTTTCCAAAGGTCTCTCCAGGACAGCCAGCTACATCTTCAAATAGTATTTGTGAAAATCTGAATGATTTTCTTCTGAATACATGTATTTTAATTTTATGTCAACTCTATTATTAGAATTAATAAAGGAAAGCAGAGAACTAAGAATGAAAGAGTAATTAAAAACTTATCTACAACTTGCATTCAAGTATATTTAGCGCTTGCATTTGAACACAGTGTCAAGTATTTAAAGAATAATCAAGCCACACAATTAAGCCACTTGTAAATGAGATCATATAAATATAGTGCTCACCAAGATGCCAGGCACAGATTAAGCACTAGATAAATATTGGTCCCTCTTCCCTTTCCTCTCCTTAGTTCCTCATTTGCTTCCTCTGTTTTGACATATTTTTATGTTCTAGTAACCTACAGGTATTTCAAGCTGGCATTACTGAATTGGAGAGTGAAGGCCAAGGCAACAGAGAAGATCCCAATTCTGGTAGAAAGCTCTCTGTCAAACTCAGTTTTTCCTACTATAAATGTAAACACTAGATAAATATTACTCCTTCTTCCTTTTCTCTCCTATCTGAGCTCCCTATTTGCTTCCTTGTCAGAACAGAAAGCACAGCTTTTGTTTTGTATCAAGACTGAAGCAGAATGGACCTGTCCAAGGTTTCCTCACAGCTGTTGTCAGTCTGGCTTACATCTTAGGGTAGATGGAGAGTGTTGTTTTAATTAATAAGTGAGGAAAACAGATGAGAAAGAGTCACTTTCTTAGCTTTCTCCCTCTCAACTCCTGCTGCAACAGACACAACAATGGCAAGCCAAGGCCCAGATGGGGAAATGGAGCACACACCCCCTCTCGACCCTAACCCTCAGTCTGAGTGCCTGGAAGTGAGCTCTAAATGGAAGTGATCTGATGTTGGTTAAATGGTCACTGGTTTTATTTAGTGTGCAAGATTTATTGCCACATACTTCTAAATTTGCCTTTATATCCCATCGTGAATACATATAACAGTGCTCTATCAGAACATGAGACTACTACAGTTATCCAAATCCAAGGAGCTCTACCAATAGCGTACAACACAAAGCCTCTGCAATTTTCATCTTCAAAACACTATACAAAGATCTAGAAAAAAAATGAAGAATCTTGAATCAAGGTCCTTGTTAGCTTGGACAAAAAAAGGTTATTATTTTCATGTTCCAGGAACCTACAGGTGTCTCTGTTAGGTGTGGAGCTGAGAGAGACACACAAGAAGCCTCACGTGTAGGAGAATGCTGTTTATTTTGAGCATCTGGGAGCAGATGGGTGGAGGTGAAAAAGCATCCACAAGAGAAAAGGGGAGAGCCTTGGGTTTTATAGAGGGTTTCTCCGGGGAAGTAAGTAAGTGGGCCAGAACAGCTGCTTGTAATAAATTCTTTTTCAAACACTCAGCTCTTAGGACCCCTACCCTAGTCACATCCATCCTGCAGCTCTGGTGTCCTTATCAGGAGAGGGAGGGAAAGACTTAATCCCAAGGGGGGTGGAGGGTAGGGGAAGGCATGCTGGCTGTAACTGTCACATTTACAACGTCTGAACTCTCCAGACTCATGCAGCCATTGTTTTACAAGCCTAAGTTTTGTAATAACCATTCTGTCCTATACATACTTTTCGGGTTCCCACCTGGAACAAACCTAACATTCCACCCTTTTTATTATATACATGTAAGAAAAGGAAAGGTAAGGTATGGGAAAAATTAAAATAATTGGGAAGCAGTGTCACTGTCTTTCTGACTGCTTTTTTCTGTTCCTGGAGATTTGGTCATCTTTGAAATGCAGTCAGGCCTATTGCAAGGGATGTGATTTTGCCCCTGAGATAAGATTTTGGGCAGGAAACAAAGGCCTGGAGTTTACCTCCCTGCGGTCTGTCTGGGAGCTTTTCAGGAACACCTTGAGGCTGTAAAACAAATTCTAAACACTGTGATCTAGGGAAATGTAAAGAGGAAAGATTTACATTTCTTTCCTGGGCTCTTTTAGGTGTTTGTGAAAACAGAGTCCCAGCAGGTTGCCTGCTAGTTTGGGAGAGAGACAGCAAAGAGAAGGGAGAGTTCAGAATTGATCTTTAACTGTTATTAGAAAATTGGAAGATTCAAGGCTGCCCTAACAGTCTCGAGAGCAAAGCCCAAGGAAATAAAGAGGGTCCCAATTCTGGCAGAAAGCTCTGCCAAGAAATTGCATTTTTCCTGCAAATGTCAGCCCATCTTTCATTTACTATAATGTCCTCATGAAATTTTTGTGAGAAATGCTTATAACTTTTTTGTCCTAAATTTATATAACAAAGTTCAAAGTGAGTATGTGAATTTCATATATATTCATATGTTCACAAATACTTAAAGCATTTTCTAAATTATTAGAATAACATTTTCTATAAATCCTCAATTCAAGTCACTTGGCACATATTCATAAGAAAATCATTCAACAATCAACAATTATTTTAGTTCCTTTGTGGGCAATGCTGAGTAGTAGATACTATGTCACAGAACTATTTTCACTCATGAGTCAGTATTTCACAATTTTGTCTTAACACCCTTGTGTACCACTGAAATATACAGTGGACACGTATGAGTAAGCCACAGATACAGCAATCTTCCGAAGGCTTCTGTTTAGTTGAGGAGTAGAGAGAATTTTAAAAATAAAAGTATTCTATAAAATACCCTTGATTTCTGGAACTGCCCATGTGCTGTGCTCTTCATGGAGGGAATGCTTTGGTACTTTAATAGTAGGCTACTCTCATTTGCTGTCTGGTCACCTAAGAACAGCATTTCTAGATAGTTAACTTTAGATTTCCACTTGCTTTCAAGATCTTACTAACACTTACAGCTATACTCTGCTTAGTGAATTTCTCTGTGGAAATAGAAATTTCTAAAACTATTAATCTAAGAGAATTTGGTTCACAGTAACATTAATTATTTTCCCACTCAAATAAGATGTGAAACACCAAGAAAGAAAAGTTTCATTCTAAGTCAGTGACGACAGGGCGCCCCATCCACCCGCAGGACGCGGTGTGGTGCAGACGTGAGATGGACAATGCGTGTTGGGCTTCACTACGGTGAGACTCCCCATTATTTGGTTTCAGACTCTGGAAGTCTTTTGAAGTAAAACACACTCAACTTTAAATAAAAGTTTTTAAAAACATCACAGGCAAATTGGACAATTTGGGAGATTATCAATCAGTGCCAATATCATCTCTTTAAAGTGATATACACATGCAAATCATGAGAAAACAAACATACTTGTAACAAGACAAGAAAAAAACTCCAAATAATTACCTAAAAAGTTTTTTCTACTCATACTCTGCAAAATGTGTGCGCGCGCACATGCGTGTGTGTGTGTGTGTATGTGTGTGTGTGTGTGTGTGTGTGTGTGTGTCTGCCTGTCTCTAACTCACAAATACTGATAAGGAAAACCCCCATCTATTACTTGGCACATCAGCCACCTGAGACCCCCACCCCTCAAGGAAGACTCGCATCAGCATAATACTAACCTATTACCTGACACATCAACTAATCTATTACCTGGTGCATCAGCATAACACTAAACCTATTACTTCGTGCATCAGCATAATACTAACTATTATCTGACACATCAACTAACCTATTACCTGGCAGGCATTAGCAACCTGATACCCTACCCCTCAGACAACCTCAACTTAATAAAAGAGGGAAAAATTGAGTAGACAGGGCTCAGAATTTGGTGGTGAGACCCCTCAGAGCTAGCCAGCAAATAAACTTTGATTCTCTGACTTTCCGTGTGCCGTTCAGTTTGTCCTCGGAAACACCTGCTGTAACACTTGCTGTAAAAATACCATCAGCAAAGTACTTGCCATGAGCCTAGATTAACTTTTCATGTCTTATGATTATAAAATATAAACCATGTTGAATACTCACTTGGATCTTCTTATACACCATGACTCTTCTAGAATGTAATAATTCACTTTTAACTTTACCAATTCTTGCTTCACTTCTTCAGCTGCTTTTCGACTATACATTGAGTATACTATTTTTGTTCTGGCTCTTCAAAGAAAAACAATTGGGCAGAAAATTTTCAAGATTAAAAGGATATAATCAACATATTTGGAAGAAAGCACTGAATGAGACTAGAAGAAAGACTATATGGAAGAATCAGATCAAGAGAAAATTCCTCACAGGAGTTCCTGCTTAGGGGCATTTGTGAGGTCAAAAGCAGAAGGCAGAAATAGCATAAGAGTCCTGGGAGAAGAGGTAGAGTGTCAATGCATCCATACATTTCCAAACTTAGTCTTGTTTTTGTTTGTTCATTTGTTTTTGTTTTTAAATTCTTCACCACTCTATCACATATAAGAGTCAGGTGCCCTGTGTGTGTGTACAGGGATGAACTACCATGAACACAACTATAGGATGACTCTGAAGCTGCAACTATCCCAACTTTGACAACAATAATTCATATTAAATAGTCCTCTCTGTTTTATTTCTGTTATAGATTTAAGAAAAACTAAACATATTCAACAAAAGTGTTCTAGAAATTAGCTTGTGAAATTGATTTTTTTAATGAAAAAGCTTTTTGTTTATAAAATGTATATCCCCACTGTTATGCAAAAGAATATACTAATAGGATTCACCTAATCACTTAGGAAATGACTAGTTTCACCTACCCTAGAAATTGCATGAAAATTAAATTTACTTTTTCTTCTAAGAGAAAACAAAGCTCTAAATTATGAAGGAATGGTAAGCCTCAAAAACCCCCCAAAACAAAAAATACTCCAGATCATTTCAGCAGGCTATATTGGTGAAAACCAGAATAAAACCCTGTTTGAATGGGATTCTATTTCAAATGATTCCTTAGAATTCAAGAAAAACTTCCTACAGAAGAACCTTAAACACTACAAGCTAATGAATCTTCAGGGGAACTTAGGATGGTGACTAATAAGGATCTGGATAATCTGGAGGCCTGTTAACCTGTAGGAAATTTTTTTTTTTTTTTTAGACAGAGTCTTACTGTTGCCCGGGCTAGAGTGCTGTGGCGTCAGCCTAACTCACAGCAACCTCAAACTCCTGGGCTCAAGCGATCCTTAGGCCTCAGCCTCCCAAGTAGCTGGGACTACAGGCATGCGCCACCATGCCCGGCTAAATTTTTCCATATTTTTAGTTGTCCAGCTAATTTCTTTCTATTTTTTAGTAGAGACGTGGTCTTGCTCTTGCTCAGGCTAGTCTCGAACTCCTGACATCGAGTGATCCTCCCACCTTGGCCTCCCAGAGTGCTAGCATTACAGATGTGAGCCACTGCGCCCAGCCCAACCTATAGAAAATTGATATAGTATGATTTCTTTTGTCTGCTTGGAAGAGAAGATAGCCCCAAAGGTTGTATTAATAGTTTTACTGTTCTGTGCAACCTTAACAATTTTGTTTCTAGCTTAGCGGTCTCATTTCAGCCTTCTTCTTCCTTGACTCTATAAATCCCAGGACATCATATCCTTTTTGAGACATTTCTTGTTATTTTTCTGGTTTCCTCACTCACTGTTTGTACAGAAAATTTATTTTTGACATGTGAAATTGCATACTAACCTCAAGCCTGCATCTTCATAATGCGGATGATTCACTATGGGCCGAAGTGCAGAGAGCTTAACACTTGCCATCGTGGGCATGGCACCCGCAAACACTGCATCTGGAAGGCAAGAAGAAGGTCTTAGGAAGACATATGGTGAATGTGAGAAAGGTCTCCTTCTTAGTTAAGCTAGGTATTTCACAGGTGACAGAGCAGAGGCACAGTGAGGCACATGATTTCAAGATTCAATGGCAGAACCAGAAGGAAGTGGGATGGATGGCTGTGAAGTGGTAGTCAGTAAATGGGCTAGCAAACTCCTTGGAGAACTGAGCATCATCTCATCACTGAGGACTTCTTTCTTTCTTCTTCTTCTCTTTTTAATATCTTAGAAATCTTTCCTGATTCTAAGAAAGAAGTACCAAATTGACTAGAAAAGCTTTACATATAGCACCAAGGAATTCTGGAAGACTCAGATGACAATAAACTCTCTCCATCTATACATGAATAAAATATCACATTCCATGAGTTAATTTCAAGAAGGAATAATATTAAAAATGCCTTAATAAACATAAAAATTATTTTTAAATGTGGCATTAATAACTTAGGATAAATTTTGAAAAAATTAATCAAAAATAGAATTACTAAGAAAATATGTATAACAATTACCCTATAAACTGTTTAAGCAGGATTGATATCTTCTTTTTATTTATTTTTTTGGATATTCTAGAGATAGCATTCCTTAGAGAGAGTAAGACCATTGGAAGTAACTTGGGCTTAAGATTTTGCAATAATATACAAAATTGTGGGGAAAATACTAGCTAAATAATGACTTTTTTTTTTTTTTTTTACCTGGTTTAGTACTGTATTTGATCCATTCTATAAGTTCTTCTTGTGGCAAATTGCTGAACTCCCCTACAATATTCCACTGGGTTTGTAGATTTGCTGAACCTTGTATTGACATTGCTGCTAATACAGCAAAAACAACAGCACCAGGATGTACTTTGCAAAAGAGCCATCCAAATAGCTGAAACCAAATTGATACATTGATAATTGTTAGTACAAAGCAGTGTGTACCTAATAAGAAAAAATTTTTCCCAGAGAAGAATATGTTCTCTGCTAGCATCTCAGACGAAGGATTAATTTATCCAAAGGATAAGTTCCAAAAATAATGATACTCAGGATCAAAAGAATTCTACCATCAGCCTCACATAGATTGGACCATGACTTTAAAAAGCTTCTCTCTCAACCTGCTTTCTCTATTCCCAGATTCAGGTAAAGCCACTCCTAACTAAACAATTTACAAGGCCAAGTGCAAAATGAAAACGTGGGGTCCCTTGTTAAAAAGTTATTAAGAATCTCATGCTCGGAGGCTCTGCATGGAAGGATTAAGGCATATGAATCCAGAGATTACAGTTCTCTCTGGCAGACTTAATTTTCAGATCTTATAACTACTGTATATTTGTTGAAAGGTGATATATTTGCATATAGAAATAAATGCATCCACTCTGGGAAAAAAAAAGTTATTAAGAAGTTCAAAACAGCAAGAGCAAGCATTAAACAAAGCGCAGGGTCCTTTCGAGTGCAGTGCCCTGTGTGACAGCAGAGGCCCCGCACCTGTGAAGCCAGCCCTGGGTGAGGCTTTCTATCATCAGTCACACTGAGGAATGAGATTTAAGATAAAAGGCTTAGTAGTGCCTCTCTAACATAATACCGACATTCTGACTGGGAACCTTGAGACTGGCTAATTTTTTTCCATATCTAAATAGTTCACGCTCAGTAATAATGCTTTGCCTCTCCCTGTTGTTCTCTCCTTAACATTATTTCTCTACATGTCTACAGAGCCAGATTTCAAGCTTCTTGAGGGCATACACTTCGGGTTTTTGATTTTTCCATCCACCAATCTACTCCCATCCCTAGAACACCGAGTGGGTGCTTAGTAAATATCTCCTAGTTAATAGAGGTACTGCTGTGTTTCACCTTGGCTGGATGACAAAAAGGTGACACCATGGGGAAGCATAAATCTGTGAATACAAAGCAAGGAGGCAGTGTTCCAGGAAAAATAAGCAGCAAATAACCAAGGAAGGCTTAAAGTAAATTTTAAAAAGCAAAAGTCAGGGATTTACACACAAAGGTATACCAAATAAATGAAACAAAATAAGCTTGATACTAAAAAAGAACATATAATTTGAAAGTACCTATAACTTGAAATCAATTATTAGAACTTTTTGTGATATGAATGTCAAAAGAACAACAAAAAGCTATTCCTACAATTAAGCTTTGCTTTCTATCAGCACCTGTAGTAATCACTCATGAAATTAGCCTGCACTGATTCAGTCCTTCTTATATACCAAGGACTATTTTACAAGTCAGAAGGATACACAATGATCAGCTTTTGCCTTTACCCTTTAGGAAAGATTAGTACAAAACCATGAAGAATTTTAAGTATAATGACTTTAAAACCTTTGGGTAATTCAATATTATTTTAGGGCTATCAATAACAAAGACTGGAGTAAAATCATCACAGCAGCTATAACTCCAACGTAACAACCGTGTTACCTGTCTTGAGCAGATCAAGGAAGCCATAACACACATGTGTGGTGTCAAGAAGAGTTTTAGTCTCATAATTAAAATACCAAGGACTGTATACGCTAACAGCTGCAATGCATGATAAACCAGCTGAAAGAAAGAAGAAAATATTTTTTACTTCTACTATTTGTGAAGTTCTCAGAATATACTATTATGCTGGTGAATATACAGAAAAGAATATTTCTTTCTTAGTAATAAAAACTCATGCTACTTTGATTTCTGAAATTTCTAAAGTAGTTCTTAAAATTCTCTTTCAAACTGTTTCATTTTAGTAGAAGGCTAAAATTATAAAGTCACTAAGTCAAATGTTTCTGTAATTCTCAGAGTCAAGCCTATGGTTAAGAAAGCCCACACTTCTGAATCTACCTTGGTGCTACCATCTGACCAAGGCAGGAAAGTGGTAAAAGAAATGACTGCTGCCTCAAGATCCTAGAGCTCCATCTTGGAACTGCCCTTAAAACTAGGCCGGATCCCTAGAAGAGGGGAGCAGCAATACCAGTCACATCTCCAAAGCCTCAGGGCAAGGTGAGCACAGAGGAAATTGATTTCCAATCATGCAAGACACCTCATATCTGCATCTAAATGGGCTCCAGAAATCAACCGCTGTTACTGCAAGGATTGTCAGCAGCAGATCAAACAAGCTCCCTAGTTAATTGTTTTAACACACAAATGGTCAGTGAATCTGTATGTAGCATTCTCATAAAAAACACATACTGGCTATTTTGAAGATGATTAATGACAATTGCCAATAAACTCAGAAATTGGAACTAGAAAAAAAAGTCCAAATAGATAAGTGAAATTTTAGAAATGCTGTCTTTACCTCTCCATGATCGAACTGGTGTTTTCTGAAACGAAAAAAAAAAAATACTGCTATTGAATCATTATTTGCATTTTTATTTTACAAATGCCAATTTTACAATTTCTGTAACATTCCCTCAGGGATACATATACGTAAATCAAAATAACTAAAAGTTATATACAAAACTGTTACTAAAATCGTTTAAGAAAGTTTATTGAAAATGACAATGTTGCACTATATCCTGAATATTTGACTACATGGGTATTTATTAGGCCACCAAAAGCTCCCTGTGGTGTACCAGATCCCTCACTGGTGATACGCCGTCAACACAGGGAGTGAATAAGGACTCTGAAGCCTTCACAGTCCCATATGTCTGCTTCCCACCCCTGTGGTCCCTCAGTGCCCCATAAACTGCAGCTGCTAAAGAGACAATTTAGGGTTGGGGAAGCCATATAAGAGATTTTTTTCAGCACCAGCTGTGGAATATACAAATAGACACCCATTTCCATCTTTAGCTTTGCTAGACAGCTCTAACTTGTCGAAAAAGGACCCATGCTTAGAGGCTGACATATCCTCCCCACATCTCACTCCTGCCCCGACCATCCGTCCTCATCACTGCAGTGAGGGCAATCTCGCCAATGAGAAGCTGGCCATGCTGCTCCCTTATTTAAAACCCTGTGATGGGCTCCCTTTGCAATTAAACTTTCAACTCCTTGCCCTGCCACACGTGGTCTTTCTATGCCAGCCCCACTTCTCAACCCTGAAACTTGTCTTCAACCATGCTCCCTCTTAATTGCCATGCTCTGGCCTCACTAGACCATTTACTCCTTAGACCATCAGAGAGCCCTTGACTCTCCCACATTCAGTGCCCTCTCCTGGGTCACTCCTACCTTCCTTCCCTGTTTTATTTTCTCACAGAAAACAAAATTCTCATTTGTGGTTTACTTGATCATCATCTGTCTCTCCCCACTAAAATGAACCATTCAGGAGTACAGAGCACAAATTCATCCATCCATCCACTCAATTTCACTGAGCACTAAGGACCCTGGAGACAGAGCAGTAACAAAACGGACAAAAATTCTGACCCTCATGAAGCTTACATATAAGTCAAAGGAGACAAACAAAAAGCAAATAAACATATATCACATGATGATGAGTGCTGAGAAGAACAGGAAACAGGGTGAAAGACGCAGGGAGAGCGGGGTACCCAGGAAGGTGTGCATTAATCCGTGTGGTCACCAACTGAGTGACATCTGAGCCCTGAGGATTCCGTAGGGAAGGGCATTTCAGGCAGAGAGAAGAGAGGATGCAAAGGCACTGTGGTAGGGAGGTTCTAGTGGGCTACACAAAGATAGCGTGATCAGCAAGGAGAAAGTGAGCGGGGGGCCACGATGCAGAGGAGACGAAAAGGGACGAAGGGCCAGAAGACACAGGACCCTGGAGACCATGATGGGGACTCTGATTTTACTTGGAGTGATGTGGAAGATGACTTAAAGAAGATTGGCAGGATTTGACTTCCGTTTTAGAGGCTCGCTTTGCTGCTATGTAGAGAAAGACCTGGGGCGTCAAGAGCAGAAGCAGGGAGTCAGTTAGGAGGTTATGAGGCAATAACTAAGGGGAGGTGACAGTCACACGGACAAGGATAGCAATGATCAAAGTATTCAAAGTCTGGATGTATTTCTGAAGGTGACGATGACGGGATTTACAGATGGATGGGATGTGGCATTTCAGATAAAGAGCAGAATCAAGAATGACACCAGGCTTTTCGAGCTGAGGCATGAGGGGACCAGAGGTCCTTATCAGACAGGGATGGTCCAGAAGCATGCTGGCAGGGATACAGTCAGACGTTCAGTGTTGTACTCATTAAAAGTTTAGATTCTCATTAGACACCGGGTAGAGATGACAAATAATTATCAAATAGTTACATGCACAAATCTGAGTTCAAAGGAGAAGTCTGGGTCAGAGACAGAAATGGGTGAGTTGACAAACACACCTTCTCCATCTTAAGCGCTGATATTTTCCCAAGACCTAGAGCAATGCCTGACACATAGTGCTCTATTCTTTTTTTAAATGAATGAACAAGTGTATCAATTAACTCCTAACCCAGGTAAGCACATAATCTAATTTGTGAAATCAATATATTAGCAAACTCAGTAAACACGGGGTAAGCGAAGGAGATGAGATGATTCTTTCTTCATTCTTCTTTCATGCCAAGTAAAAACTATCAGTTACCATTTACTGAGCATTTACAATGTTAATATGCTTAGCACATTCCATTAACTCTGATCTTACAACCATTTATTATCCCAATTTACAGCTAAGGAAAGGGAGTCACAGAGCTACTACGTGGCAGCCAGGACTATATTTTGATTGATTCCAGAGGGAATATACTTTTTACTACATCATGCTGCCACTATCTTACTTTACCTCCTGAATCCCTGAGTAAAGGGGATACTGGTATTCACATCTTGATAATTAAAATTTATCAGCTAGCCTTCTCCTTTTTATATTGGCATATCATTTTTGTAGATATGTGAAATAAAATGTCAAAATGCTACTCTCCTTCCAAAATTAGCTCTGATCCTACTTGAAATGAAAACCTCATGAAGCTCAATGGTTTTCTATAATTATTTCTATAGCCAAGTTATTCTTGAAGGGATGGATTTGTTTCTGTGAAAAGTCCCACCTTTCCTCTTCCAGAGCTGCTACTATAGCTGTAACTTTGTAGCTTATTTCTGAGCTCTTCAGAAATAATTTCACCTCAAATGAAGAGAAATGTCAGCATTATATACCAGAACCTTTTTCCTTTTCCCCTGGCCCTCAACTAAAATGCTTCAGGTATGAGCAAGGGCATAGTTATTGGAAATTGTTTCTAAATGACAACAAGGATTCTCTCAGGAGTATGTGCAATAATTTATCATGGTGTTGGCAGAGATCTGGAGGTGAGGGAATAATATAAGGCTGTGTATATTCAAGTTATAAAAGAAAATACAGAGACACATAAATTCAACAATCCCTAGCCCTCCCATCCCACAGAAGAAAGTAGAATTAAAACTTCCTTCACTCCATCTTCCAATCCTACACTCTTAATAGTTAATGAGTTTTATTCTTCCAGATCACTCTTATGTACAAATAAACACAAAATCTCCATACTTTAAACGGAAGTATAATAATTACACATATTTTTAAAACCCAGTGATGTACGATGGAACTACTTCTATAAAGATGGCCTGACATTCCACACTATGATTGGATCACAATTAAATCAATCCCTTACTATTAATAATAGATATTTTGGTTGTCTCCATTTTTCACATTATAGGCAATACCACGCTAAGCACCTTTTAACCACTATCTCTGCATTTCTGTGAGCATTTCTAGAGGATGCATTTGCACTGGGGGAACTGATGGGCTAAAGAATAGGCCTACTGTGTGTTTTGCTACGTATTGCCAAACTGCCCACCCACCTATTTCCTTGCAAGCATTGGACATTATTAATTTTTAGAAATCTGGTAAGTTAAAAAGTTTTCACTTTAATCTGAATGTCTTTATGATAGGACTGGGCACCTTTTTGGGTGCCCATTAGTTATGTGTAAATATTCACTAATTCAACTACTATTCTTTGCTATGTGCCAGGTACTGCATATAAACTGATGAACAGACATGATCCCTCCCTTCAGGAGACGCAGGTAACACATAAGTATTTAAGTACAAATGGTGATAAATGGTAAGAGATAAAGATAAAGGGTGTCATGGTGAAAACAGCAAGCAAGAGGACAAGGAATCTGCTCAGAAATTATCAGGAAAGGCTTCTTGAAGGAAGTAACATTTAAGCAAGGATTAAAGGAGTCAGCCACGCAAAGAGCCAGGCTAGAGGGAAAGAGGAGACGGGGGAACAGTTATGCGCACAAGGTACTACTCCTGCAAAGCTGCAGAGCTGCAGTACTTGCCATTGTTAAAGAACAGAAAGGAGGTCCATGGGACATGAGTCTACTGGGAAAGGGAAAAGGAGAATTGATTTTTCTCTCAATTGCTTGTTCGTGTCCTTCACTTATTTTTCTAATAGGATTTTAGCATTTTTATTATTGACTTATAGAAGTTCTTTATATATCATGGTCATTAGTCCTGTGTCATATGTCGCAAATATTTTCCCCAATTTGTCCTTTTTCTTTTAACAATGTTTACAGTATCTTGCCAAACTAAAGTATTTATCTGGTCAACTTTGTCAACTTTTCCTCCTAGCACATAGGTTTTGTCTTAACAAGGCCTCTCTAAGACTATAAATTCATTAATTTTAGAGTTTCATTTTTTTTCTGTATTTAAATCTTTGTTCCATTTGGAATTTATTTTGTGTGAAAAGTAAGGTATGGTCCAGTTTTATATTCCCTGCTCATTTCCCAGTAGGCAGTCCTTTGATCCTAAAATCACTCACAGAATAATTTATTTTCCCTGCTGAACTACAGTATTAATACAAAGCTGTGTTCTTCAAGTACAGGTTATGCATAGGGTTACTGTCAGATTGTACTGGATAAGATCCGAGGGATGAGTGAGTGATGTCCTGTGCTCTGCACAGACAGGGAATAATGAGAAAAGCCAAGAAGGGGAATGACAACAATCGAAAACATCAATTATCAAATATTGAGTGTATAGCATGAAGGTATAAAATCAATACATTGTAAATATCTATTTAGTAAATGAATAGATGAGATAACAAAATTCTTAATAGCATATTTACCTTATATGTGTCTGTTGTTTAGCTAAGACACCCCACATATCACTAATAATCTGTAAATACATTTTAAAACACATTAGAAAAGGTGTTTTGAGAAAAACAAAATTTTAAATAACATTATCTTCTAAACTTTAAAACTTTTAATTAAAAACATGAGAAGTATGGAGATAAGAGATAACCTGGAAAATAATAACAATATAATCTTATATTTGTATAGTATTTGATCATATCTAATACTCAACAACCCTGCTAGGTAGATTATATTATCCTCATTTTGTAAATGAGCAACAGGCTCAGATGGATTAAATGATCTCCCTGAAGGTGGACAACTAAGAAGCATTGCTGGGACCTGAAACCAGATCTTCCGGTTTCAAATTCACATTCAGTGCAGCTTCTACCATACCAAGGCTGTTGGCAGTACCTCTACTTAATTATACACAGGCAAAACTGGAGAACTGGCTCAGAGACTGATAATCACAGCTAAAAGCATTTGAAACACACTCACTGTGTTTTCATATTTAGCAGTAATGGGGAGGTCATCTAATCTGAAATCCTCACCCTGGTATGGATACTCTTCCCTACACTGCTGACAGGTTTTAATTCAGCCCTTGGAAGAACCACCCAGCTTCTGTTTGAATCTGTAACACTTTCCTTATCAGTCCAGATCAATTCTGGTCAAAAGTCTCAAAAGTCCTGCCTCCTAGAATTGCCCATAATTCTAAGAAGCCAGAATGGATGTGACCTTATTTACAAGTGGCAGGCTTTTAAATATTTGAAAATAATTATCCTCTTTCCATTTGAATCTTTTCCTTTTTGAATCAAACAGCCCAGCTAATTGTTTTCATCATCTCTCGCCACCCATGGTGCTGTCTTCTGAATATATTCTGGGTGTCCAACAACTGGTATTTTCTGAGTGCCTACTAGGTACAAACCCACATAAAGTATATAAAAGTGCAAAGCAAGCACAGAGCCTGGCACACAGCAGGACAGCTGAGTAACTGATTACAGCTTAAAAGTGCTATGAGGGTACAAAGCCAAATACCCTATGAGATCCAATGAGGGGAAAGACGCAGAGCCTTAGTCTCCACTCTTCCCTTGCTTTTTTAAAAAGTTAATTATTTCAGAATATCACAGGGGTACAAACTTTGGTTACATATATTGTCTTTGCACTGCCAGAGTCAGGGCTACAAGTGTGCCCATGGCCCAGACAGTGCGCACAGTACCTACTAGCTGTGAGTTTACCCATCCGCTTCTCCCCGCTCCCACCTGCCTGACACCCAGTGAATATGGACATGATGCAAGGCTGCAACATCTTTGATCTTCCCATTCTGCATGTGTCAAAATGGGGACGATAATATCTGTCTACCCGACAGGGCTGTCGAGTAACCAATGGAAATACTCACGTGAAAATGTTTTGGGAGAGTAACAAAGCACAGTACAAATATATAATGTGAACAATTGTTATAGTATAGAAAACTCTACAAATATATGACATTGTGTTAACACAGAAATCACTAGCTACAAATCAGAAAACTTCTAAGGTCTACCACCTATTTTTTTATCACAGACTAATCTCAATTCATTCTGTTAAGATACTTGCAGTTATACAGTTCATAACCTCTTAAAAGAAGGAGAGAAAATACCACACACCTGCTCGATGAAGATTGGAGCTCCTCTGGCCTGATTTACATCTGGGCTTAGAATTTCATTATCAAAGCCAAGTTGGGGGCCTAAACATTTTATCTAGTTAATCGATACCTTTTTAATACTCTAGTTTTCTTTTTAATGAATAATAAACATGATCCAGGAGTTATTTAACACTGTACTTTCACTTAGAAAGGCATATATTAATATTTCAGGGAAATATTACTTAAAAGTTTAAAGTCAGTCAGTAATAATTTATAAGTTGTATCTGGGTCAATATGGTCTCTGGTTATGTCTTCCAAAAATACATGAGTATCAAAACTTGAGCCATCATTTTCCCATGTCTATTTTACGCTAGCAGATATCAGAATATTTTAAAAACTTGTAAATGACTATCAAAGTCTATCAGTAAGAAAATATAGAATATGTTTCAATAAATCCATATGAAACACTGTATCAGATTAACATGTGGCTAAGTATATATAACTACCATGTAAAAACAAGAAAACATTTTAGTATTAAACAAAGCTCTTAAGTAAGAGACATACCTTTCTAACAATTGCAATAAACACTACAAGAACAACTGGAAGCAACAATGTCTTTGTATATCTCACTGGAGTCTGAAATTTAAGAAGATATTTTGTTAGAGGGGAATGTTATTTTAACTAAACAAAATTTCACTTCAAATAATAAAACAGGTGAATTTCTCAAAGTACAAAGAAATATAAACATTCACCCATCATGGGTACAATCTACTCTGATTCCCATCATTAAAATGAAAGTGCATTTCCATAGAAACAAACTTTCCCAAAATGTTGAGTTGAATACTCTAAAAATAAAGTTCCCCAACACCTAAGTGTGAAATGTGACTAGAAAGATTACTGTTCACTTTTGCACTCTACTTGTCTAGCTAGAGAGCCCAACTTAATATTCCTCTAAGGTAAGTAGAGTTCCTTTAAATGGAATAAGCTTTTCCTATACATTTTGTGGAGAATAAGAATCTTACCACCCCCTCTCTCATTCACTCACACACAAATACACACAAAATAACCAATGTTTATAATAGGAACAAAAGACATTTTTACATTTTCTTTATTAATAGATAAAAAACTATAGATATGTTTTTAATAACAAAGCCTTACACATGGCAATCCTGCGCACCTCTCAACTATCTCTCTACCCAAAAATTTTGTTAAAATTTTGCTCTCTTACACCTTATGTGTGTTAGTTATAGGTAACTAAGATTGTACCATTCTGTTCACTCCTTTACATCTTAAGTAACTTTCCATGTCAGTATGATATCATATTATGGAGTATCAAGTTAAATTTTTCCCCTTTCCCCACTATATACCTGTATCATGAAAGCGATGCACTTCCTGAACTAGCACTTACTCTGTCTCTACCGCACAGTCCCTATGAATTCAGATACTTCTGGAGATGGGAAATGGCATGCTGGAAACAGCTTGGCTGTTTTTTTCAAACCGACTGAACTTACACTATGCCTCAATAAACAAATTCTTTCATCACATAACTGATGGTTAATACTCTTAGGCTGTGGTGACATGTGTGATATCCTCCATAATGTTAAAGAGCTTTCACCAAACCTTAATTCTCTCCTAATGTTTGAATGAGTCTTGATCTCCTATGACGATTCATTTTAATGTCTTGCAAGATACTCTTCCTTTGTTTCCCTCAGCAGGTTCAACACTATCATTCCAATACCTTTTATCAG
>NW_012137636.1:3376289-3378519 GCF_000956105.1 Propithecus coquereli | reverse complement strand
AACCAAATCAGCTCATAAAGTATTATAAAATGTTATTTTATTTAAAATACCAAAGTATTTTCCTATGTATTATCTCATTTTGTCTTCACAATATCTGTTTGCAACATACTACTAGAAACTAGTAAACTATAACATAAAGAATGAGAGTTACTTATTCAAGAACATCAAGCAATATTGTAGGCTTCTGTCTCACAATCCACTAAACTACTTTCTTGTTTCCTTCTAAACATCTGAGTACAGTTTTGGCAAGAAAAATGTTGGAATGAAAAACTTGTACTCAATGGTATTTCAAAGCAATGAGCTTATTCAAACAACCACAAAATAAGTAGAAATGTAAGAACTTGAGAGCTTGACTGAATTAATGCTATCTCAGAAAAGAAGAAAATTGAAATGCCTCTGTGTTTACTCATCCAAAAAACCACTGCTAGTCTGAATGCATATTTCCAAATTATCAAAATGAGAAAAAGCCATATATTTAAGGGAGCTATACTAATGTATATAGGAAAATCCTCCCTTAAGCTACCAGATTTTCCTTTTCCTTCAAACTGAGATAACAGTACATAAGCAGTTTGAAATAATAGGAGCACTCTTTATAAATTATGAATGGTCCAAAACCTAAGGAAAGAAAACTAGAAATCACATCTTACCTCCTTTTCCATAAAGTCAAACTCCGCTGCACAAGTATATAATAAAGTATCAAAATCCTTATAACTGAAGAATTTTGATGTTAATAAGTTGCCAATATGAGCCTAGTAAGAAATAAAGTGAAGTACCATTAAGCCATATATTGTAATAATGCATTTTAATCTTAATAGTATCTAAAAATAGTCTTCACTACACTATCCACTGTTCCCATACCATGCTTGTTTCCATTAAAGAACAAAGTGCTGTGTGCCCTCTAACTTCACAGTTGCCCTCTAACTTCACAGTTCCCCACTTTTTTTGCTGACCAAGTGATAGCTCCAATAACACCCTACCTTGCACACTCATCAATATACCAAAGGATTTTACCCTTGGGTTTTGCCTGCTCATTGTGGTAAACCTGGCAAAACAGGCTAACCAGCACCTCCTTTGCTGGAGCCTACCAGGAGGTGTTGGGCTTGGGAACACATACAGACCTTCTGTCAATCATAGAGGGACAAAGGGCTATGGAGTAAAGACACAGAAATATTAACTCCATATTCTGGAAAGGGGATTGACAAGACTACTTGAGCAAAGCAGAAAGAGGCAGGCCTTGGAATAAAGGTACCTTTTTGACCAATAATCAACTCTGTAATTCTTTACATGTTACCAAGCACTCTCACGCTACCACATTTACCTGCCACAGAAAGCCATACAAAGAAGGTGGAATTATTTTCACTTTATAAATGAGAAAACTAGGGCTGAAAGACATAAAACATTTGCAGAACTTGAAAGTCCATCATTGTCTGAAAAAGCAAAGACCAAAAAAAGTGGAGAAATTATATTTAAGAGAAATCATAACTAAAATTCTACATGATATCTACAAGAAATAGAAGGTAAGAGTAGGAATTAAAGGATGGTGGGAATGGTATGAAACATTTCATTGGTCTTGTTCAGGGAAGAAATGTATGCTTATAAGTTTAAGAAATCAATAGGAAGAATATATAGCACCTAAAATAGCATAAGTAAACAAATCCCAAATAAAATGGAAGAAATAAATCCTGGTATAATGATCATGGCCATTATGTATAAAGAGCCTAAATTCACTAATTAAAGAACAGATGCTCAAACTGGATTTAAGGGGGAAAAATCCAATATTATGTTATCACCAAAAGACGTACTTTATGCAAAAAGTCGAAAACAGGATAGATATTCTAGATAAATGTGAAACAAAGAAATCCAAGTTAGCAATTGTAATGTCTCATAAAACTGAACTCAAGCAAAACATATATAAACAGAGACAATGAATAACATATGCTAGTAAAATAAACAACAAAGCAAATTATAGGTGGTATGAACTTATCTACAGTTAACAACATAGATTCAAAGTACAAAAAAGAACAATTCATAAAACTTATAGGAAGAAATAAAGTGACAATGTTCATTGGAAATGTTAAACATTGCCCCCATAATAGAAAAATCAGACAAAAGTTAACATACAATTGGAATAATATAATTAAAAAGCTCACAAACAGAAAATATAAAGTTCACAAAGAGAGAATATACAGTATCCTTGAACACAAGTAATATATTTTTTTTAAATGTTCGG
>NW_012137636.1:3373370-3375248 GCF_000956105.1 Propithecus coquereli | reverse complement strand
TAAAGAAGTTGAGTTTGTAGTAAGAAAACCTACCCACAAAGAAAACTCCAGGCTCTGAAGGTTTCATTTTCAAATTCTACCAAACATTTAAGAAAGAAATAATGTCAATTCTACACAAATTTTCTCTGGAAACAGAAGGAGACAGAATACTTCCTAATGATCTTAGGAGTCTACATTACCCTGAAACCAAAACCAGATGAAATCATTACAAGAAAAGAAAACTAAGATTCCTCATGAATATAGGCAAAAAATCCTTTAAAATATTAGCCAACAAAATCCGGCAATATACAGAAAGAGTAATACATCATGAGCAAGTGAGTTAATCCCAGGGATACAAGACCGGGTCAACACTTGATATCAAGGAATGTGGGGACTTCCAGATATAGCAGAGTAAAGAAGTTAACAACTCCCCTTCCCCAAAACAACTTTAAAATTGGACAGAATTGTTAAAAACAACCACGTCAGGCTCTAGACATTGACCAAAGGGAAAGAATAAATTGAGAAGCCTTTATTCATAAAAACTGATGAACCTTGGGTAAAAACAGTCAGAGTCTATGGCATTCTTGCCTGGGTTGCTCCTATCCACCATCAGCACCACTCCCACCTTCCCCAGCTAGGTCACTGCAATAGCTCTACCAGGCAGGGCCTGGTCATGAAAAGAAGAACCTTTGCTATTGGCAGTGGCTGACTTGATTTGGGGTAGAGAGCAAAAACCTATGCTCAGAAGTATTATCAATAAAACTAGTGAACTCAAGTAGGAAGTAAAAGGTGAAAACTCAGCTCTGCCAGCCTAAGGTTGCAATCTTAGTGAGGTGAACAGATTGGAAGACTAGCTAGAAATTTTACAGAGAGATTCTGGAAATGAGACAACTATCAAGGGGGTAGACAAGCTCTCACACCCCTGGAGGGCTGAAAAGCTGCACACATGTGTAGAGGAGATCCAAGAGAGCCCAAGGTCTCCACAAATCCACGGCTGACTGGGAGGTGGCATGCAAATTCAGAAAAGACCTAAGAAGGCATGGAAGATAGGAAAAGATGGAGCTAATTTGACGTTTGGAAAAGAGTTAACATAGTAGGCCTGAATGCTACCCTTTGAAAAATCTGCTTGAAAGGTTGGCCCTTGGCTAGCAACAGGGAGCTTGATTTCAGGAGGGTTTTCAGATAAGGGTGGCCGACTGAATCTAAACTGTACAACGTGGTTTATCGTGAAGACCTACATTCCTTTTGGGAGTTGGGAGTTTTGGTATTTGCTAGGCAGAGGTGTTGACACGACTAGCCTCCAGTGAAATCCTTGGCCACTGAAGTCTCTTAAAGAATTTCCCAGGTAGACAGTATTTCACGTGTTTTGTCACAACTCATTGCTGGAGAAATTAAGCACATCCCGTGTGACTCCACCAGGAGAGAACCCTTAGAAACTTGTGCCTGGTTTCTTCCTGACTTCGCCCATGTGCCTTTTCCCTTTAATGATTATGCTTTGTATCCTGTCAATGTAATAAATGATTGTCATGAGTATGACTATACGCTGAGTCATCTAATGAACTGTCAAACCTGGGAATCCTCCAATACACTTGAAAATTGTCTTCCCTCTGAATGTGCTCATCAACCCACACAAACATCCATCAGGAGAGGGTGGAGATGTCTGAGCACAATTTCTGACCAATCACTGGCTGAGCACTAAGTTACACAGACATAGAAGTGACACCTAGAAAGCCAGGTTAAAAAACCAAAAATAAGAATTAAAAAAATCAAAACAAAAAACCTGAGCAGACACATTACCAGCCATACAACACAAGAGGAAAATTTCTCAGATAAAGTCCACATAAATGAGGAAAAAAACAAATAAAATAGCAAACAGAAACCCCAGGAAAAAAGTCAGAA
>NW_012137636.1:3371292-3372344 GCF_000956105.1 Propithecus coquereli | reverse complement strand
GTAAATATAAAAGGCAATATAAACACTTTTTTGTTTTTTTCTCTTAATTTCTTTAATACATAAGATTGCATAAAGCAACAGTATTGCTCTGTATTGTTGGCACTTCTATATAGATAGGATATCTACGACAATAATAGCACAAAGGAGAACACAGGAAGTAGAGATGTACTGAAGTAAAAGCACTATATATTTTAATAACTGAATCAAGTCAGTATTAGCTTAAAGTAGACTGTGATAAAGATGCATATTGTAATCCCTAGAGCAACCATAAACAAAGAAATATCTGCATACTCATGTTCACTGCAGCATTATTCACAATAGCCAAGACATGAAAACAACCTAAGTGTCTATCAATATATAAATAAAGAAAATGTTTTGTGTGTGTATATATCTATATACACAATGGAACACTATTGAGCCACAAAAAAGAAGAAAACCTTGCCATCTGCAACAACATGGATGAATCTGGAGGACATTATGCAAAGTGAAATGAGCTAGACACATAAACACAAACACTATATAATCTCACTTATTTGTGGAATCTAAAAAGCCAAACTCATAGAAGCAGAGAGTTGAATGGTGGTTGCCAGGGGTTATGGGGTGGGGGAAATAGGGAAATGTTGGACAAATGGCATAAACTTTCAGTTATAAGATGAATAAGTTCTGGGGATCTTATGTACAGCATTGTGACTATAGGTAGTAAAATTTTCTTTGAAAAATAACTAAAAAATATGTAGTTAAGAAATCAACAGAGAATTTAAAATGGTACACATGCAAACAATATTTAACACAAAAGAAGGCAGAAATGAGGAACAGAGGAAGACATGAGACTCAAAAAAAAAACAGCAAAATGGCAACCAGAAATCCAAGCGCTTATCGAAAATTACATTACATGGATATATAAGATAAGAAAAATACTATCAAACAACTTGATCTGATATTTATTGAACACGCTATCCAATAACCACAGAATATAGCAAAATAATTTTTTTTTCAAACACACACAGAATACTCTCCAGGACAGACAATATGCTAGGCCATACAACATTCTT
>NW_012137636.1:3368978-3369385 GCF_000956105.1 Propithecus coquereli | reverse complement strand
AAAATTTGAGCTTTAATCTCTAGAGTTTTCTTCTTTTAAAATCTTTGTGATATAGAAGAACCAATAAAATAAGAGGTTGTGCCAAGAAATTAATTTTGGAGAGTAAACTATATACACAATCACATTTACTTTCTATTATAGTAAATAGATAAAATAATAGGTGAACAGAATTCATCCTAGAATTTGAGTTATTTTAACTCAAATAATTCATTCTTAGCTTGTTTGGTTTTTTTCAAGTCTTTCAAATTTAAGCAAAAAACACTTACGTCATCTGCAATGCCAAATATTTTGGATGTCAAATATTTGAGTACAACAGTTCCAAATAACCAAAAACATCCTTGTATAACCTGAAAAAAGCCCAAAACAAAAATAAAATTGATGCTTCATATTCCATAGACATAGGCTAG
>NW_012137636.1:3367818-3368928 GCF_000956105.1 Propithecus coquereli | reverse complement strand
CAATAGATGCAGGAAAGGCATTTGATAAAATTCAACAAAATTTAACATCTATTCACGATAAGCAATAACAATTAATTAAACAATAACAATGACAACAACAGCTAATATTTATTGAACACTGACCCCATGCTACCCTGAGCAAGTACTTTTTATTTAGGTTTTCTTTAGATAAATTGTCTGAGGTCTCACAGGTAAAATGTAGCAATTAGAACCTGAACCTAGGCCTGTCTGACACCAGAGCCCATAAACTTAAATGTTACACTTTGCTGAAAGAACAATTTGTTTGCAAAGTAGAAGTTTTTTAAAGCCTCCAGAATTTACTGGTTGAGTCAACTTTAAATAAAATGTGCAAAGTAGAAACACTTTAGCCATAGCTTACAGCTCATCAGGCTCTGCCAAGAGAGCAATGATAGCAGAGGGATGGGAAATCAGGGATAATCTAGCAAATGGCTCACGCAGTTCCTAAAGGACAGGAAAGTGTGTCTAATTTTCTTCATAGAGAAGGGTAGGTGGAAACGCTTAAGAGTTGGGCGGTCTTGCCATTCTCTTCCTTTGAACTTGTCAAAATTAAGAATTTACGAACTGATGCCCTTGATCAATGTTACGTATTTCTAGAAATATTAAAGTTACAACTAAATTATTTCTAATGTGGAATAACTGTGTCTACAGCACTTTTTTCTCCCTAGTATAACATTAGGCTGTGACAGAAATGACAATAATCACTTTAACCTGAGTCGATACCTTAACTAATTTGTCTTCCCTCAGTGAGGAAACAGATTCCATAAACCTGGGACGGAGCTATTTCACTTTTCTTCCTGCTCACTCTCTGCATCCTGGATGACTCAATCAATCACCTTTCAGCTCTCATTTTCACAGCTAACTTCTAGGATCCTTCCCTGATCCTCCTACTCTGCACTCCTGTATCATTCTGTACTTTTTTTTTTTTATCATACCCTTTATTACATTATAATTGCTAGAAACTGTTTCTATCTTCCACTAGACCATGTCTTAGTCTGTATCTCTAGGATATATTCCATTGCCAGACACACAGCAGGTATATATTGAGGAAATGAATGAATATATACATTTTAAACTACTGTTTTGTACTTT
>NW_012137636.1:3354526-3366725 GCF_000956105.1 Propithecus coquereli | reverse complement strand
CAATAGCTAAAAATATATACATACAATCTTATCAAAATTAATGTTTTATACGAGATTTATACAGCAATTGCTGTTAAATTCCCCCTCTATTAACAGTTTCTTATACATGCACTGTTCCTCAGAAGAAACATGGGTAATAAATAAAGCTGGAATTCATGAACTACATATCCAGGATTAATTTTAACTTGTTTCGCAAAAGGGCAATTTGGCACATTACAATGGAGCCCAAATATGTTATAAAACTGTTAGACCCCCTGCATCATTACATAGATGATTTCCTTAAAAGTAAAACATAAAGCAAATGATATATTTTATCAAGGAAAAACATATGCATCAAAATAGATTGATTCTTACCCATAAACTAAGTTCAGATACATTTATTTTCAGGAAATGTGGTTTCATTGCCAGAATACCCTAAGCAGAAAAAATAACATAGTATACAGTTAATACTTATAGACATAAATTCAAGTACCAAAAAATTCTAAACAGGAGACTGTCAAGTATCTAAAATTGAACACACCACCAATTTTCCACATAGCATCACCGCATGCTCATTTCTATAATCAGTGATTTCAAGAAACAGCCCTATTTTATCCAAAGCTTAGGTCAGTTAGTGACTCTGTAAAGTTGAAAAAAGAATCACCATATGTAAATTCCTATGGCCAATTTTACATATTTGATTTACCTAAGAACCAAGAGGTATATAACAATTTCAGAATTTTAGACAATAGTCATACAGGAGTAAGATTTTCCTTCAGCTAAAAATTACTGACTCAGGATAAACAACAAATGAGATTTTAATGAATCAACTAAATACCTCTCCTCTGACAAATCTTAAGTCTTTCCAGGTTTATAGATTCCCAAACTGTTTTACCTATAGGGAACTAAATCTACTTCAAACTTGGCAAAAATAGGGTTAGAGATCAAAACATAAATAGTCAAACCCAAATTAAATCTTTTCAGCAGTTTCTGAATATCTGAAAACACAAAATGTGGCATGATTCAGGTTTCAAAGTGATTGACTATAAATCAATATATGCAAATTTGTATTTAAATATGTATAAACATTCTATAATCTGTAACTGTTGGCATCACTTATTTTTATATATCAAAATATATGGAATATACATAAATATGCTTAATTCATACCAAAGCATACCTCAGTGTCAAGCATCTAGCAGGGTACCTGACACACTGTAGGTGCTCAACTGCCCTCAAGAGAAAATTCTTACAAAATGTACTCAGATTTTATTCATATCCAATATTCAATTCAATAGCTCCCTGCACACACTTACCAAAAGTCATATACTTTATCCTGGGTCATACCAGTACTTGCCAAAATACACATGTAAAATATAGAATTGAGTGCACTGTCACCTTTCCTAATTACAAAGTACACTGATTTTAACAACAATATGTATTAATCCCAAAGCAGAACTCAGTTAATGATTTTTGTTGTTGAAAACACATTATCATCACACGCTAACTGCTCATTTCTGTGACTAAGTATATGCAGTATGCATTTGTCTTCAGGAAACCGGCCTATACTATCACATGTGCAGTTTAAACATAAGGAGTAACTTAGGTTTGCAAACATTGTAATGGAGATAACCATTAAAAAAGACATAACCACCTCTGGAAGTCTTTGAATGTAACAAAACTTTTATATTTAGAAAGTCATTTTGGCAAAAGTGGCAGAAGAAATTAGATGACCTTTCACCATTTGTTCTAACTCTATAAGACAGTCTCCCTATAATTTAAAGCTGTTCTTCATAATGATTTAGCAAAATATATCTTAATCATCACCTGACTTAAACCACCTGAATACATCTTACAACTAGATAAGGGATGGAAAAATCCCCCAAGTAACAGAGGGCTCAAGCCTCTGATCAAGGCAGAACGAAGAGGGGAGCTGCTGGGAGATGGCAGTAGGAGGAAAGGCATTCTGAGGGTAGAGCAGAAATAGGATAAAAAACAGAAAAGGGAAACAGCGAAGAAAACACAGAAACCTTTCTGAAAGGAACCCTGGGACCAAAACCTAGGTGACAGAAGCTGAAGAAAGAGAAAGGGCAGATTAGAGTTAGGAGGCAAGGTGCTGTGCTTTCTGATACTAACTTTTCATTGTGTTTGTTTCCTGTTTTAGAAGTGAGTACTTGAACACTGATACAGAGATGTATTCAGTAAGACACCTGAGATGGTTCCTGTAGAAACCCCTCATGAACCCCAAGCCAGTGAAAAACTGATAAACTGTCATTAATGGTTTCAAAAACAACCATGTTTAAGGAACACTTACCCAAATAATTACCAAAGAGGAAGCATAATAAGAAGTTATTAACATTGAGTTCCCAAACATCAAAACAAAACAAAGTACCAGAGAAATCTGCAAAAGTCCAAGAAAAAAATATAATTAATACAAATAAAACAAAAAACATTTATTTTTATGGTGTAAATTGCACATGCCCATGATAAACAAAATTTAAACCATCCAAAAGGCAATATACAATGAAAATAGTCCATTCTCCATCGCACACTTCAAACCCCAGAGATAACCACCATCAAGTTTCCTGTGCATCCTTCCAGATATCAAAATGTATAAATTCTAGTTTCTATTTTTTAAATGGAAACTTACCCCATAAACTCTACTATTTCTTGATTCTATTCTTAATATATTTCAGATAGCTTTTCATAATAACCCAAACCAATCTAAATCATTCTGTTTAAGAACTAAAAAAAGTATTCCATTTTCTAGATGCACCATAATTCTTTAACAGGTCCTCTGAGTACTGCTGAACACATAAGTGCTTTCCAGTTCTATTTTGTTTTGTTATGCTCTTCCTAGTACAAACACTGCTATGATAAACATCTTTATGTGTACATCTTATGTACATGTCAATGGATAAATTACTAGAAGTGGAATTGGTAGATCAAGGACGTACAAATTTTACAATTAGGAAAAATACTGAGAAATTGCCCTACAAAAAGATTATACTAATTTACTCTCCCAACAAGGCATGAAAGTTCCTGTTGATGCACATGTGGCAACACTGTGTATTATTCTTTTAAGTATTTGCCAATTTAATAGGGAAAAAATGTTATCTCATTGCTTCACTTTTCCATTCTTTTAATAGTAAATAAGACACAGAATCTCTTCTTCTATTTGCTACTTACGTTATTTTGTGTGTGTATAGGAATTGTTTATTCCTATGTCCATTTCTCTATTGGGTTTTGAGAACTCTCTTTTCCTTAAGAGCTCTCTTTATATATTATAGAACATAGCTCCTTATCAAACAAACATATTGTAAATATTTTTCCCAGTTCATTTTTTTTATCTTAGTGGTATTTTTTATCATGGTTATTTTCTAAATCTGTTATTAAATTTATCATTCATTTACTTTAGGTCCTCAGGATTTATCTACATAATTAGAAAAGGCTTTAAAACTAAATAATCCATATTTTCTTCCAAAAGCTTTATTTTTGATCTATATATAGCAATTTCCATCTGAATTTTAGAATCGGTCTATTAAGTTCCAAAAACTGAAATTTTTATTTAAAACTTTATTCAATAATGTACATTTATAGTTATCTGTCCAATATTGAATCTTTATATCCAAAAGCAATACATGTTGTTTTCATTCCTTTAAGTCTTCTTTCACATACATTAGTGAGTATAACGTTTTCTTCACATAGATCCTGCATATTTTTTAAGTTTATTTTAAAGTATATTATTTCTGTTGCTATTGTATCAGGAATCTTTTTTCATATTTTCCACCTGATTATTACCTGTATTTAGAAAAGTTATACTAAATATGCATCAATTGATACAATCTTTCATTGTTTCTAATAGGTTATTAATTCAGATTTTTCAAGCATTCAAAATCAAATCACCTATAAATAATGATACTTTTACATCTTCCTTTCCTATTTTTGAAACTCTTATTTTTTAATAAATTGTATTAGTTAATATTTCTGCAACAATTAAGTAATAAGAGAGGCAGTAGGTTATTTGTCATGCTTCTGGCATTAACAGGAATAGTTCAACTGCTTCATCATTTTGCATGATCCTAGCTTTTGGTTTGAGGTGTGTCTATATATTTAAAATTTCAAGGAAATATCCATCTGAGACAGGGAACTGGCAGATACTGCTTTGGGCATTGCTTTGGGCATTCATTAATTGTGCAGGCATTGTTTTACAAAGTTTTGAGCTACCCTGATCAAAACAGTATGGAGGCAGGGCAAGTACCAACTGGTTAGAACCAAGATGGTGGAGGTGGAGAAATTGACCACTTCTTGACCTTACAGCTTAATGATATACTTCATTACCATAAAAGTTTCTAAGAAAACCTCCCACTCCCATTATGTACCTGATGCTATGACACTTCCCGTTTGACCATATATAGTCAAAAGGAGGGCATCACCCTAATTCCAGAAAAACATTACCCTTTCGAAGAAATAACATGAATATTCCTCTCCTTGTTTAGCCTATAATTTAAGCTGTTGCTTAAATATAAGAGCAACAGGAACCATGGGGCTGGTTCTGTTCTGCAGAGAGAACTAACCTCTGCTCTGTCTGTGGAATAGACTTTCTATAGTTTCAGAATAAATTTTGCTTTCACTTTATACTGTCGGCTGGCTCCTGAATTCTTTTTTGCACAAAGCCAAGGACCCACTTGGACTTCAAGTGGCTCCCAGCATTGGGAGTCACATCTATTTTTACTTAAGGTCTTAAAAATCAGACAAAGATGTTGACTTTTATCAAATATCTTTATAACATCAAAGGAAATAATCATATTGTTGATTTTTCTTTAAATCATTTTTTTTAAGAGGCAGGGTCTGGCTCTGTTGCCCAGGCTGGAGTGCAGTGGCAGGATCATAGCTCACTGTAACCTCAAGCTCCTGGGCTCAAGCCATCCTCCTGCCTTAGCCTCTCAAGTAGCTGGGACTACAGGCATATTCCACCACACCCAGCTAATTTTTTTTCTAATTTTTCTTGTAGAGATGGGGGTCTCACAATGTTGCTCAGGCTGGTCTCAAACTCCTGGCCTCAAGCAATCCTCCTGCTTTGGCCTCCCAAAGCTGAAGGACTATAGGCATGAGCCACAATGCCTGGCCTTTAAATCTCTTAATGTGATAAATTATATTAAAAGAATTTCTAAGGTCAAAATATTCTTGCATTCCTGGAATGAAATATTTAGGTACAAGTTTAACAAAATATGTACATATCTATATGACGAAAACTACAAAACTTGAATGGAAGCAATCAAAGAAGAACTAAATACATGGAGAGTTATTCCATGTATGTACAGGAAGGAAGATTCAATATTGTCAAGATGTCAGTTCTTCCCTAATCTATAGATTCAACACAATCTCAATGATTATCCTGTCAAGTTATTTTGTGGATATTGACAAACTGATTCTAAAGTTTATATGGAGATGTAAAAGACCCAGTAGAGCCAACACAACATTGAAGAACAACAAAGTCAGAGGACTGACACTACTTTACTTCATGATTTATTATAAAGCTGCAGTAATCAAGATAGGGTGGTACTGGTGAAAGAAAAGACAAATAGATCAATGGAACAAAATACAGAGCCCAGAAATAAACCCACATAAATATAGTCAACTGATCTTTGACAAAGGAACACAGACAATGCAATGGAGCAAAGATAGTCTTCAACAAATACTGCTAGAACAACTGGGCATCCACATACAAAAAAATAAATCTAGATACACACCTTACAGCCTTCACAAAAATTAACTCAAAACAGATCATAGATCTTTATAAATGTACACCACAAAAATACAAAACTCCTTGAAGATAAGACAGGAGGAACACTAGATGATCTTAGGTATGGTGATGACTTCTTAGATATACAACCAAAGGTACGATCCATGAAAGAAACAATTGATAGGCTGTATTTAATTAAAATTGAAAACTTCTGCTCTACAAAAGACAATGTAAATAGAAGAAAACAAGCCACAGACTGAGAGAAGATATTTGCAAAAGACATCTGATAAAGGACTGTTATCCAAAATATACAAAGAATTCTTAAAACTCAACCATAAGAAAATGATCACCTCAACGAAAAAATGGGCAAAAGACGTTAACAAACAACTCATCTAAGAAGATACACAGATGGCAGGTAAGCATATGAAAAGATGTTCAACCAAATTAAAACAATGAGATACCACCATACATCTATGAGAATGGCCACAATCTGAATACTAATACCACCAGGGCTGACAAGAATGTGGAGCAGCAAGAACTCTCATTCTTTGCTGGTGGAAATGCAAAATGGTACAGTCACTTTGGAAAACAGTTTAGTAATTTCCTGAAAACTAAGCATACTCTTACCACGCCATCCAACAATCACTTTTCTTTTACCCAAATGAACTGAAAACTTATATCCACACAAAAGCCTACACATAGATGCTTATAGCAGCTTTATTTATAATTGCCCACACTTGTAATTAACCAACATTCTATTCAGTAGGTGAATGAATAAACAGTGGTACATCCACATAACCAAAACATTACTCAGCACTATAAAGAAATGAGCTGTCAAGCCATGAAAAGATTTGGAGGAAACTTAACTGCGTTTTACCAAGCGAAAGAAGCCAATGTGAAAAGGCTACATACTATACAACTCCAAATATATGACACTTTGCGAAAGGCAAAACTATGGGGACAGTAAAAAAAAATCAGCATTTACATGGGTATGAGATGGAGGGGAGGCATGAATAGGCAGAGTGCAGAGGACTTTTAGTAGCAATGAAACTACTCTATATGACACTACACTGGAGAATACATGTCATCATACATTTGTCAAAACCCACAGAATGTACAACACCGAGATTGAACCCTAACATAAACTGTGGACTTTGGGTGATTATGATGTGCCAGTGTAAGTTCAATATATTGTAGCAAATGTACCATTCTGGTGTGGAATGTCAACAGTGGGAGAGGTTGTGCGTAAGTGGGGCCAGGAAGTATATGGGAACTCTCTGTACTTTCTGCTCAATTTTACTATAAACCTAAAACTTCTCTAAAAAATAAAGTTTTTTAATTAAAAGAAAATAAGAAAAAACACAATGAGGCACCAGCTCATATCCATTAGGATGGCTACAATCACAAAAAGAGAAAATAAATGTTGGTGATTACATGGAGAAACTGGATCCCTCGTGCACTGTTGGTGGAAATGTAAAATGGTACAGTTGCTGTGAGAAGCAGTTTGACAGTTTCTAAAAAAACTAAAAATAGATTTACCATATGATCAATCCGGCAATTCCACTTCTGGGTACATAACCAAAGGAACTGAAAGCAAGGTCTCAATGAGACATTTGTATACCCATGTTCATAGCAGTATTATTTACTATAGCTAAAATGTGGGAGCAACCCAAGTATCCACGGACAGATGAATGGATAAGCAAAATGTAGGATACAAACATACACACAACGGAATATTATTTAGTCTTAAAAAGGAAGGAAATTCTGATATATGCTTCAACATGGAAAAACTTGAAGGACATTATGCTAAGTGAAATAAGCCAGTCACAAAAAGATAAATACTGTATGATTTCACTTACATGATGTACATAAGGTAGTCAAAATCATAAAGACAAAGTAGAATGGTGGTTTCCAGGGGCTGGGGAGATGGGAGAATAAGGAGTTATTATTTAATGGGCATAGAGCTTCAGTTTTGCAAGATGAGAAGAGTTCTACAGATACGTGGTGATAATGGTTGCAAAACAATATGAATGTACTTAATACCACTGAACTGTGCACTTAAAAATGCTTAACACGGGAAATTTTATGTTACATGTATTTTATCACAATAAAAAATGGAAAACATCCTTTCTGGAAACAATTTTATATATTTTTTTCTATACCGATTTATACTATAAAGATTTAGGAATTTGTAAAGTGATAATAGAAGACAGAGAATAGTCCGTAAGTCACATCATAAAGTATATATCATTTAACCAACAGAGGTTCTACACAAACTATACCTGTGTAATTTCAGTACTTTCAAGATTCTAACTTTGAGTCAAAGCCCTCAGCCACAGTTGCCTGTGAGACTACGTGACTGGCCAACTCCGAATGCTTAACATTTTAATCTGATTTGTACTACAAAATAAAAATCTATATTAAACAGTTTGGAAAAAATCAGCCAAGTGTAAAAAAAGATAATAACGTTCATTGAGTGTTAGGCAGGTGGGAGCGGGGAGTAGGGGATGGGTATATTCCCACCTAATGGGTGTGGTGCACACCGTCTGGGGGATGGACATGCTTGAAGCTTTGACTTGGGTAGGGCAAAGGCAATATATGTACCCGAAACATCTGTACCCCTGTAATATGCTGAAATAAAAAAGAGAAGAGAAGAGAAGAGAAGAGAAGAGAAGAGAAGAGAAGAGAAGAGAAGAGAAGAGAAGAGAAGAGAAGAGAAGAGAAGAGAAGAAGATAATTACCATCTAACTCATTCATAAACAGAGATGTAAAAAGCCTAACAAAATAATAGCAAACTGAATCCGGCAATATGTAAAACTTGTGTTTACCCAGAAAAGCAAGGTTTTTAATGTCAGAAAATCAATTAATGCTAATTCACCATAGTAACAGATTAAAGAGAGGAAAATACACAGAATCACTTAAACAGATGTAGAAAAGCATTTCATGAAACTTAACATGTATTAATTTCTTTTAAAAGTGCTCAAAGCACGATGAGGATGACATATTAAAAGCATAGAGAAGCCAGCTTGAATAGTTGGACAAATCTGGAACAATTTGAACATCAACATAAATAATGAAAATAATGGATTATACTGCACTGAATAAAACATGTCACTTTCTCTTGGACACGGGAAAATCTGATAAAAGATTTGAATAGGAATGTCACACACACACACACACACACCCCCACCCCCACACCCACACCTACAAAGGGCTCATAAACAAACCAAAAGATGCTTAGCTTCATTGAGGATCAGAGAAAATGCAAATTAAGGTTGTAAGATACCATTTTATATCAACCAGATTGATAAAATGAAAAAGGATGTAGAATAACATGAGCTATTATACATATTGCTGTTTGAAGTAAGACAATCATTTTGGCAAAACAATTTGGTATTTATGAAGTTGAACCTGTGTATAATTTACCACCCAGAAAGTCCACTACTAGGTAAATACTCTAGAGAAACTCTTTAACATATATGCCCTGGGAGCTATGACTAAGAATGTACAGCATTATTTATAACTGAAAAAAGAGGCTGGGAGGGGAGAAGAAAGAACCTAAATATCTGTCCTTCAACAAGAAAAGAAATGAATAAATTGAGCTTTATTTATACAATGGAAAATATAAAGCAGTGAAAATATCTGACCTCTATTAACTTACAAATCTCAGAAAACTGTGTGAAAAAATAAGCCCCATAAAAGGATACCATTTGTACAAAACTTAAAAACAATGTGAATATTTAATAATAGAGCTATGTTATTTAGGAATACATATATGGTAAAGTTATAAAGAAAAGCAAGTCAAATACTACTTAAAAAGTCAGGATAGTGGTTACTTCTTGGAGCAGTAAGGGGACGAGCTCAAAGCACACAGGACTTCAAAGTAACGATAAGGTTCTATTTTTCATTTGGAGGGTAGGCTCATGGCTGTTTATTTTATAACCGTATTCATAATTTCCCTATAAATTATAAATGTCCCCTTATATGTATCACTTATTAGAGAATAAAAAGTAATAATGGCATATTATAACAACAGAAAAAGAAAACATCAAAATTATAAAAATTAATGACAGAGAGAAGACAAGTGTTTTTAAAGGATAAACATTCACCAACATCAACAAACCAGACTTAAGGCCTTTGCTCTGTTTCTAGAATACTCTTTTCTTTGATATCTACTTGACCAACTTCCTCTTCTCCTTCTAATTGTTGCTCCACTCCCCCTTCTCAATAAGATCTGCCCCGAATGCCTCATCTGATACCTTGATCCCACCCACTGGTGTTGGTGCTCCTGATCTGCCTTACCCTGACTGTTCTTTTCTTTCTTCTATAATCCTTATTACCTTCTAACATACTACATCATTTACCCATTTGCTATTTTCTTTACTTATCTTCTGTCTTCCCTCCTTCCCCCACTCTATTAGAAAGTAAGCAACATGAATGCTGTGGTCTCCACAGTTCTAGTTAATGGTGTGTCCCACATGCTGGATAGTTGGAGCTCAGAGGATGAACATTCCACTGCATTTTAACTCCTGCCTCCTGGGTAATATAGCAGTCCATGTTCCTCTTTCATGAATTCTTTCTTTTACCCATAATGCATAAGTTGGGTACAACCACAATCAGATAATATGACCCAAATTAAAATACTGAATTTTCAGGGTGGCTTATTCTACTGACTATATCACAGTGTTTGAATGACATTTGTTTTTGTTATGAAATCATGTTACGACTAGTTTCCACCATGAACAGATTAAATATTAATCAGGAGTTTAAGGACAGATGAAATAGAAAATAATAAAATAATCATACCATGTGTATATAAATGATCTTCTGTAATTTACATATATCAATGTACCCCACAACATATACTGCAAATAATGATGCAATCTGAAATTTAAAAAGAAATTAAGTTAAAAATAAAAATCATATATGAAATTGATAACTATAAGAATGAAGAAAAGATTATCTTTATTGTTGTATCAAATTGATTTATATTTAAACAGAAATTGAGTTCTTTAGTTTTCCTTTTATCTGCCAATTTATTCTTGAATATGGTCAATATATTAATAGAAAAAATACTGGTTGATTTTTAGAGAGAGTTAAATTTTTAGAGAGAGCTATTATAAGAGAGCTTATACACAGCTCTCTCACCTATGTGAATTGTCTACTTTGTGGATTATCCAAAACAATACTCATTTTAATCTGGCTGATGCTACTGTCAACATGAACAATTAAAAAGTGCCTTGTCCAATCAAAAAATACGAAAATGTAATTACAACATGACAACTAATACAGAATTGGGATGGTACATTAAACTCAAAAATAATTATGCAATGCATGTGTGCAAAAAATACATTAATTTCTGCTTGTTAGTCACTCTTTACAAGTATCTCCATTAGTGTTCTCTTTCATTAATACAATATTCAAGCATTAATTATAATCAAATTTATCAAATTTCAAATTAGAAGGAGTACTTTCACTGCAAAGATATTTTTAGCTTTCCATTTTAAAGAAAATTAAATTGTAACTATAATGTTTGTACCCTCACAAAGCCCTGGAATAATAAAAAAAAAAAAAAAGAAAAAAAAAGAAAATTAAATGTTATATGTCAAGAACTCTAAGAATACTGGAATTATTTAGATGAATTAATTGGTTAAATGATGATAGAGTACCTCTTACATAGAGGTATTATGTCAGACAATACCTCTCCACCCTTCTTCACGAAGAAAGCAATTTAAATTAAATTCTATGCCTCTCCTACTACACAAACATAGCATAAACAAACTGCAAAACAGCTGAATACTTAAATATATAACTTAAGTTCCACTCATCAAGTTTTTTATCTCCAAGCAATCTACAACCAATTTTCCCATTAGTAAGATAAACAACAAGGTTTTCCTTTATTCAGAGTAATCCATGGGGAACACTGCATTGCTTAAGGGTGATTGATATGACACAGTAACTGTAGGGAAATATATGCTATTATTCAACATAAACCCCACAGAAAGTAATAATATCTCCCCTACCCCCCCAAAAAGCAGGCCATCTCCACTAACTGGAAGCAATGGGAATGCTCCCTTTCCACCCCAAGGGCTAAGCAATACACAGCAAACTAATGAGTTAGAATCTTAAAGAGAGAATCTCAGCAACAATTCAAACCAGAAACCGATTTAAAATGTCATCAAACTAAACTAGATAAAAGAGTCTAAAAGATAAGATCAAAGGAAGAAATAAGTGTAAATAAAGTCCATTTTTAAAAAATAGTAATAAAAATAGCTAACTTCAGTGACATCTCACTAAGTACTGGGTACTGTGTTAAGAGTCCTATATACATTACCTCATATGATCTTAAACACATCCCAATAAAGTAGGTTCTTTTATTTTCTCTATTTCAGAAATGAGCATTTTCTCCAAGTCAAGAAGTTGGTGAATAAAATTAGGACTCAAATCCAGGTCTAACTTCATTTCCCAAGCAAG
>NW_012137636.1:3347682-3353556 GCF_000956105.1 Propithecus coquereli | reverse complement strand
AATTTAAAATTTTTAAAATAATGTACGGTGATTCAATAGATTCATTAGTTGGAAAGGGAGGTATGTCTATGAAAACATGATAGAAAGTAGCATATTCTAAGTGCCAAGTATTAATATTCTGGAGACAAGTACTACAAGAATGCAGAAGAAGGGCTGAGCAGCTGAAAGAGACTTTGTGAGGATGTGAGATAAACACTGGGTCTTGCACAGGTAAAACACTGAAAAATGAGGAGGAGGCAAAGTATGGGGGTCATTCTGGAGCCACCTGCAGAGCCTTCACTTTGGTGCTGACTTATAATGTAGGAGATTTTTATAAGGGTGAGGTGATTATATCTTTTCTTCTAAAAGCCAGTGTAAAGCTCCCAAACATGCCTAACGTCTTCACAGAAGTAGAGTGTGTATGTCAATACATTGAGGGGACAAGATATGCAGCTTGGAGAGGGTAAAGAATTCCTGGTTAGATAAACCTATAGGGGCACTGAGCACCCACCATGAAATTCCCGTCCTCACTTCCTCAAGTAGCCCTTCTCCAAAGGACATACTTTTCTGCTATTGTAGTCCAACAAGGTATTTCTAAACTCCAAGTAACCTATTAATGGGTTATGAAACCAATTTACTAGATAAAAACCCAGCATTTTTTAATGGACAGAAGTAGACTGAAATAGAATACACATGACTGCATCTTTCTTAATAAGAGCTCCATTCTGTGAAATTTTTGTTTCAGTTGCATGCACACATGTATGTATATACTGGAACACAATGTAAAATTTCTTATTTTTTATAGATTACAGCCAAAAAGTTTGAAAGCCTCTGTCTACAACAAAGGATTTCTCATGGCTTTTGAATACTAAAGATGATTTTCATTTTATGGGTAACAGGAGACATTAAAGATTTCTGATAATACTAATATGTTGGGTACAGAATGCACTGGGAGGAGACAGGAACAAATAGAAAACAAAGAAATTCCAACTGGTGATCAATATAGCACTGACCCGAGGTAATGGAAATGGAAACATAAATATTGCCAAGAACAATCAAGAAAAGGCTAAGACTGTGCTGGTATTAGGTAATTTATATAAAACTGAACTTTGAAAAATACTTAAAATTCAAAACTGGACAAAACCATTTTTTTAAAATAAAATATACTGCTAACTTTACATATAAATAATTCCTAGCATTCAGGATTTGTTCTTTTTCCAGCTCTACCGCCATATTCTCAGCTCTGCAGCCTGCATCAACACTGCTCAGCCGCTTCTTGGCTCACCCAAGCCATTCACCCGCCTCCTCCCTCTCATATCATGAGGTATCAACTACAGGTGGAACCAAGAAATATAGAAAATGGCTACTCTTCCAAAGGAGACAGACATCAGTAACAAGAATGAAATACCAGAACATGTAGATGAGCAACAGTGAAGAGGCTGTTATCCTTCGGAACAAAGGCAAGAAGTTTGCCACAACTCTAGGAAAGGAGGATATGGTTTCCTTGCTAAAAAGACTGCAGCTTCCAAGAAAGCAGCTGTCACCCTATGCAAAATCAAAGCAGCCACCACACTTCCAAATAACCAGTCACACCAGCCACCACAGCACAGCCACACCAGGCAAGAAGGGAGCTGTGCCAACCAAGAAACTAAACAGGAAAGCTGCCCTAATCAGAAGTGATGAGGTGCCAACGAAGATGGTGAGGAAGATCAGTATGACAGAGAATAGGACAGCAGCTGCTCTTACTTCAGATGGGCAGGAATAGGAGAGGGAAAATGTCAACCAGAATATAAATAGAGAGAATGAAGAAGACTCTGAAGAAAGGGAAGTCCCTTAAAACTTTTCAGCAAAACTAAACACAGGAATGAGGAGGTGGATGAGGCTGAAAATGACACTGAGTATGAGGCTAAAGAAAACATAAAGAGCTTGCCACAGAGGCACCTGGAGACAAAAACAGAAGAACCCAAAAGAAAGCAGCCCCTGAAGGCAGGAAACAGCAACTGGAGCAACTCCACGGTGGTGGGCAGAATAACAGCTTCCAAAGTTGTCTATGTCCTAATCCCTGGAACCTGTGAATGTGTCATGTTGGTGGCAAAGGGGAACTAAGCCTGCAGATGGAATTTAGATCACCAATCACCTGGCTTTAAGACAGGGACAGTATCCTGGATTATTCAGGTGGGCCCAATATAATTACAAAGGTCCTTCAAAGTGGAAGAGGGGCAGAAGAGAAGGTTGTAGTGAATTGATGAAAAAGGACTCAATCTGCCATTGCTGGCACTGAAGATGGAAAAAGCGGCCATGAGCCAAGAAAAGCAGGCGACCTCTAGAAGCTGGAAAAGGCAAGAAAATTGATTCTCCCCCAGAGCCTCTAGGAAGAGTGCAGCCCTGCCAACACCTTGACTTCAGGACCTCAGACCTACAGGACTGTAAGATAACAAACCTCAGTTTGTGGGGACTGGTTATCACAGCAGTAGGAAACTAACACGGCCTTCTACAGCATGAAGGGTTCAATGACGCAGTGATCAGCAGCTGGGGCAGCAATGGCCCATAGCTACTCAGGTTAGATCAGATCAGTGAGTGTGAGGACAACCAAAGGTTCACCTTCAATGGATTTAAGACAGGAGCAAAGGTAGAAGAAAAGCAGGAATTGAGACTGATGGGCAGTCCACTGTCTGCACTATACTGAAGGAAAAAAGCCAGTATCAGGAGTATGGATGTGGAAAAATAGAATCTGCAGTGGTGAATCAAAGACAAAGACTCTCTTACAGTGCAACACTTCTTCCAGAGAAGTTTGAGAAGGGAATGTCTCTTAAAGTGCCCCAGCACCAGCAAGGCAGAGTTAAAGGTTATGAATTCATAGAGGTTCACCTTATTTGAAGGTGCTAACGATGCTTTAAACTCCTAAAAAGACTTTAGGCGACAGCAATAAGGTTGGAGTTGCAAGAACTTTAAAAAGCTAAGGCAAAAACCACTACCCATCCCGTGTTCTGTAAAAGGTCTGTTTAAAGACAATACTGCATAGGAAATTGAAAGCTATAATGGCTCTAGGCCTGCTGAGATGATCACCGAGGGAAATGGATCACCCCAAGGGTTGATAAGAGACCTCAACAAGGTTCTTTTGAATCTGGCAGATCACTGAAGGGAGTTCTTACTGTGAGTCATCTTCAGATTTTCATCATGCTTTGTTCTATTTTTCCACAGGCCCCATTTTGTTTTATTTTTACCCCCTGGAGCAAAGCAGCATCTGTCTAAACTCAGTATTTGTCAACAGAAAAAGGAGAGAATTGTTCTCCGCCCCACTCTCTTTGGTGCTTGAATGTCTGTTAGGTCTCCAGCTGCAGGCCAGATGAACATACAAAAGCCTAATCTAATCTTGAATTTCTAGTAGGAATTCTCCTAGGATATTTTTGGTCTACTGAGGTGGTTTCTTTCTGCCCCTATTATCTGATTCAGGATGCTAAACAAATGTAGGAAGAATTACATGTGTTAATACACCTGATTACAATGATTCTTTCCTCTGAAGGACTAATATCTAACAGGATACACTCTAGCAAAAGCCACCTTTCCTTCTTTCTGCCCATTTTTAGGAGGCTATAGTGGTAGCAGAAGACTTGAGAAAGTGGAAATGACAAAAGTGAAATCAGATTTGCTGCTCCTTGAGCAGTCACTGTGGACCACTGAGAAAAAGGAAGAGGACCAGGAGGCAGATGGAGGAAATGTTTGGAATGCTAAATATTTTTATACTCATCTTTATTAATTCAACCTAACAATAGGATTATATGAATTAATTCTTTTATTTTGTTGTTTTTATTGTAAAAGCTTAAGAAATTCTAATTTAAGTTATTTAATGCAAAACAAAGAAAAAACACCTAAAGTCAAGTCAAAGTTACCTGAGAATATGAGTCACAAGCAACATCTGAAGTACAAGGAATGGATATGAGAAGCTTTCACGGAGAGGTGGTGTCCACATCACACGAGTACACTGAAAAAAAAAAAATTCAGAGTGTAGTATACTTGCTAAATTTGCATAAGTAAGGCATACGAAGTGAAAGTTGCTATTTATAAATACAGCGAAAAGTCCTTTTCACAAATAATTTAAACAGTGTGTTGTAAAACAAGCTACTGAGCTTTCCATAAACAGCAAAATTGGTAAGTGAGAAACGTTACTAAGAGAGACAAACATGGCTTAAGATCATGTGAAGCACTAATATCGTAAATTGTCCACAAGAAAGTACTGAAACAATGCAACTATATCCTAAAAGGAAAGCGGGGAAAGTGTCAGCAAGAAAATGTTCTGCCAAAATTAAAAATTTTTCATTTGAATTGATTATTTAAATTATCTAAAAATTTGTCTTCTTGACCATGAATTTCATCAAAACTATCCATAATCAATACTTCAAAACTCTTTGTAGTTATCAATTTCAGCATTCTCATTCACAATGCTGCTAGAAAGGAACATTGCATTTTTGTTTTTACTTCTTCTTTACCCAAGCTACCCTGGCTTGCTGAATATTTAAAAGAAGGACAGGGAATCAAATTAAGTAACAAAAGTCCTAAAATAAAAATAGTCAAGTATCAACCTATTTGAAAAGCTCACTTTGGACACTCTTAAACAATGTACAATCCCAATTTTAGAACTCAATCATTTTTCTGCATATATACTAAATATATTAAGTCCATCTTTCCATTTAAAGAAAACTGCATAGGATTAAATGCAAGCAATCTAATTATACTACCACCACTAAGTAAGTTACATTAAAAGAAATCACTGTGTCTTTCAAGTCAAGCAGGGCTACTTAAAACACTACATAGAATTATAAAAACCATGTCAGAAATAAGTGTCTCTTTTATTTTAGCTCTACCTCAGACTACTGGATATTTCTACTACTGCTATAGAAAGTCTGAGCCAATTTGCTCTTCTTTTCTACCAAAGCTCACCAGCCTCTATGAAATTAACATACTTACCTACTTATGAATCAACTACGTGTACAAGAGAATTCTGAAAAGACTGAAAAAGTCTTTTAATAACGTATATTTGCTATTACTGGAATGCAATATTTAAAAACTGTTAGTTTATGAGATTAACTAGAGACTTCAGTATGAGTCATAGTAAGACACACAGGCACACCATTTCATTGCCTTTCCTTCACTTTACTGTGCTTCGCAGATACTATGTCTTTCAAAAATTGAAGGTTTGTGGCTACCCTGCACCAAGCAAGTTTATCAGTGCTATTTTTCCAACAGAATGGGCTTACTCCATGTCTCTGTGTTGTATATTAGAAATTCTCGCGATATTTCAAATGGTTTCATTATTATTATATCTTTTATGGTGATCTGTGATCAGTGATCCTCGCTATTACTATTATAATTGTTTTGGGATGCCATGAAATGTGCCCATCACAGATGATGAACTTATGTGTGCATTCTTACTGCTCCACGGACTGGCTACTCTCCATAATTCCCCCTCTCCTTAGGCCTCCCTACTCCCTGAGACACAATAATAAAATTAGGCCAATTAATAACCCTGCAATTGGCCTCTGTTCATTTGAAAAGTTACACATCTCTCATTTTAAATAAAAAGTTCGAAATCACTAAGCTTAGTAAGGAAGACATGTCAAAAGCTGAGACAGGCAGAAAGCTAGACTTCTTGTGCCCAACAATTAGCCAAGTTGTGAATGCAAAGGAAAAGTTCAAGGAAATTAAAAGTGCTACTCCAGTGAACATATGAATGACGAGAAAGTGAAACAGCCTTATTGTTGATATGAAGAAAGTTTTATTTATCTGGATAGAAGATCAAACCAGCCACAACATTCCCTTAAGTCAAAGCTTAATCCAGAGCAAGGCCCTAACGCTCTTCAAGTCTATGAAGGCTGAGAGAGGTAAGAAGCTACAGAA
>NW_012137636.1:3342069-3344002 GCF_000956105.1 Propithecus coquereli | reverse complement strand
AATATAAAACAGTGCTCGACATCATTACTCACCAGGAAAATATGCAAACTAAAATCATAATAAGATACTGTTTCACTGATCAGAATGACTATAATTAATAGCACTGCCAGTACTGACTAGGGTGTGAAAGAAACCAGAATTCTCGTACATTGCCAACGGGAGTGAAAACTTGTACAAGCACTTTGGAAAACAATGTGCATAAATATCATAGACATATGTTGAGAGAAAGAAGTCAGACATTAGAAAGTATGATTCCCCCAAACAGACAAAACTAATCAAAAGTGATAGAGATCAGAAAAGTACTCACCTATTTTGGGGAGGGGACGGGACACAGATTGGATAGGGACAGAGGAGAGTCTGCTTGTGGGCTAGAATCAGTCTATATTTTGATCTAGATCATGGCTATGTGATTGTATACATAATCATGTATACAATATATATACATGTATACATGGCTACATAATTGTATCCATTAAGCTGTATAGTTAAGATATGTAAATTTTAATGTATGAAAATGATGTATCATTAAAAATGTGAGGGAGCTACTACTGGCCAAATTTGTGGTTGTTTGAATATCAAGATGAATTATAACAGCAATGGATTATAAAATAATGAATAACAAAAGAATCCATGCATATGTAGTAATAGTAAAAGAATATGGCATGAAGGAGGATTTGTCTTTATAAAACATCAATTATTAAATATAAGTAAAATGACAGAATTAGAAAATTACTATTTGTAATGGCCAATGCAATAACTAATTCAGGTAAGGATCAACAATGGATGCTATAATCAGTTGGTAAAATGTTATAGAGGAAGAGGATATTCATGGTGTCTCAAAGTATCACCCCATAGATCACTTATTAATGTAGAAGAAAAAAGAATATCTTTATAACAGAGAAATCTGACAGCCACCACCTTAACCATGTGATCAACTTAGTAAATTCAATAATGGGACGAACTGATCTTACATGCCTCCAGATGCAATGAAAAGAAAAGGACACAACATCATTTATGTCATATTCACAAAAATGTCTAAGCTGAATCTATCATGAGGGAATAAACAAATTCAAATTGTGGGTCCTCTACAAAATAATGAGCCCAGACTCCCAAAAATGTTAATGCCATCGAAAAGAAAAAACAGAGAAATTGTCCTAGATAAACTCTTCAAGATAAAATGAAAAGTAAATGCAATGGGTGATCCATGATCAGACTCCAAAACAAAAAGCATAATTTATTGGGATAACTGTGGAAATTAGAATATAGACTGTATTATTTTATTATATAATTATTAGTGTTAAATTTCTTGAGTATGACAACAGTATAGGGGTCATGTAGGAGAATGTCCTTGATTTTAGGCAATATATACTGTTAGGGTAAGATGTCAGCATGTCTGCAATTTACTTTCAAATGGATCAGAAAAATATCTGTGTATGTAGGTGTGTGTAAAAGAGAGAGAGAAAGCAAATGTGGCAAAATATTAAAACTGGTAAAGGAAAGTGAATCTAGAATGTTTCTGTAGATTTTAATTTATTCAAAACAAAAAGCTGGAGGAAAAAGTACAGAAACATGCACCTTTACTGTATTGACTTTTTAAAAAAGTTTTATTTTTTTTAAATTTCAAAATATTAAGGGGGTGCTAATGTTTTTTTTGCAAGGATAGCTTTTGTAATGCTTGAGTCATGCCTCTCACCCAAATAGTGTTCACTGCACCCATTAGGTAGGTTTGCCTTTTTAATACAAGATTTACAGTGGACTAGCTGTAGCCCAAATAAACACATTAATATAAAACAGCTGCTGACACTAACTTCACACCTGGGAACAACTGCCTAATTTCAGTAAGGACAGAGAGAGTCTTTGCTGGGACCCAAAAACTGACTGCTAACAACATAAACTGGAATCTGGAATAGCCAAACATGAAAGTGAGTATTTC
>NW_012137636.1:3340071-3342019 GCF_000956105.1 Propithecus coquereli | reverse complement strand
TTAGCTATAATATTGCTTTATATTGCTTAATATTAGCTGTAATAATGCTTTAAACACTATCCTTAAGAGAGCTTCCATAAAAGATATCTGGTCACCAGGAAGGTTTGGCTATTCCTCCTCTTCAGAGAATGGTATAGGTATAAGGATACTGTTATCTGCATGGTAACAATAATAATGCTAGCTGCAAGAAGCATGGCTTAAACAACTCCCCTTTGATATTATTTAGAAAACTCCCACAGTTTAGGAAGCCTTAGCTTGGCATAGGCTTTGTGCAGCTGATGGAACTGCACCTTCATAGTAAGTAAGCCTGGTGACTTTCTTGGAATTTTGGTCTATTTCTATACCATATAAAGGTATCCCTTATCCCAAATACTTGGGATCAGAAGTGTTTTAGATTTCAGATTTTTCTTGCATTTTGGAAAATGTGCATTACAGTTACTGGTTGAGCATCCCTAATATGAAAATCCAAAATCTGAAATGTTCCAATGAGCATTTCCTTTGAGCATCATGTTGGTACTCAAAAAGTTTAGGATTCTGGAGCATTTTGAATTTAAGATTTTCAGATTAAGGATGCTCAACCTGTACGGAGAAGTTGCTCAATTAACCAGTTACGTATTTCAATTTGAATTTATAATACAATTTTGGCTCACACAATGTTTAATGTGGCAGTGATATGTAATTGCTATTATTAAACTTTACTATCTTTATATGGAATTTCTGCTTGTTCTATAAAAGGAAACATTGATCTTTTTGTCTCTAAACAACCAGGACATCAGTATATTTTATCCTAAGTTTACACAGAACCTCTGTGAAAGCAGCCAACTTCACTGGAAAGGCAACGAAGTACTTCTTTATGCCTCTATTCACAGTTGTAACGACTTGAACATCTTTACTCATTTAAACTAGAGAGTATATCTGGCAAGATGTTAGCAATATCACCTAATTATCAACATAAGTAGAATTCTGACTATAATATGAAAGCATTAGTCAAGACATAAAGGCAATATAAATAAAAACTGAAACAAAACTGCACTATCAAAATGATAACTTAGAGAAACAAAAATAATTCCAGTTGCTTTTTAACTGTTTAACTTTTGATCTCTGACTGTACCCCCTTAGTAGAATATACCCTAAGGAGAAAAATAACTGTGAAGAAATCTTGAACCTTACTTAGTAGGTTTGTCATTGGTAATGGCATTACTGTAGTAATTCTGCAACTATTTTGTATGCATTATAGAATAAAGCAAATAGGTAAACACATTTACTTTTGGGAAAATAGGAGGTACAACTATGGAGTAGGGGAAGGCAGAGAAGAAAGGACCTCATGACATTGGATTAGAATTGGAGGAATCAGTATGAAATAATGATTTTAAAAAAATATACTTCCTACCTTTTGTCAGAAAAAGGGCTAAAAGCAATTATATGAAAGTGGCAATGAGCACAGATTGTGTTTTCTTAATATAATTTTCCATTAATAGGATACAAGATTCCTTGGAAAACAGCTGATTTTATATTTGGGGACAAAAAAGTACAAGGGGATCCTGGAGTACCTTTTTGTGCCAGAAAGAAAGTATTCAAAGACCAGTGGGACATATCAAAAGGGCAGAGAACAGTACCAAAAAACACAAAATATCCAGGGATTAATCTAACAAAAGATGTACAAAACACAAAATATTGCTCAAAGAAATTAAAGGAGACCAATATAAATTTACATTTATGGAATAGAATACTTAGTCTATTCAGCATGTCAATTCTCCCTAAATTGATCTAGAGCTTCAAGGCAATCACAATTGAAATCCCAGCAGATTGTATTTGTGTTGGGGGAGGGAGGAGTAGTGACACGCTGATTCTATTAATACAATTTATATGGAAACACAAAGGACCTGGAATAGCTATGGCAATATTGAAGAACTATGCCGGAGATTTTCACTATCAGATATCACACTTA
>NW_012137636.1:3325568-3327292 GCF_000956105.1 Propithecus coquereli | reverse complement strand
ACAACTCAATAACAAGAAAACAAATAACCTAATTTAAAAGTGGGCAAAGCATTTAAACAGACATTTCTCAAAACAAGAGATACAAATAGTCGACAGATATACAAAGAAATGCTATTCATTAGGGAAATGCAAATTAAAACCATAACGAGCTATCACTTCACACCTATTTGGATATCATCAAAAAGACAAATGATAACAAGTGTTTGAGAGGATGTAGAGAAAAGGGAATTCTTTACATCATTGGTGGCAATGTAAATTAGCATAGTCATTTTGGAAAACAGTATGGAGGTTCCTCAAAAAACTAAAAATAGAACTACCATATGATCCAGCAATCCCACTACTGGGTATATATCCAAAGAAACTAAAATCGGTATGTCCAAGACATATCTGCACTTCCATGTTCATTTCAGCATTATTCACAACAGCCAAGATACAGAAGCAACTTAAGTGTCCATCAAGGGGTGAATGGATTTTTTTTAAATGTGGTATATACACACAATGGAATACTACACAGTCTTAAAATCGAACAAAATCATATCTTTTGCAGCAACATGGACAGAACTGAAGGACATTATGCTAAGTGAAATAAACCAGGCACAGAAAGACAAATACTGTATGATCTCACTTACATGTGGAATCTAAAAAAGTTGATCTCTTAGAAACAGAGACTAGAAAGGCGGTTTACCAGAGGCTAGGGGAAGGGGAGAAAAAAGGGAATGGGGAGATGTTGATCAAGGGGTACAAAGTTCCACTTAGGCAGGAGAAATAAGTTTTAATGATCTATTATACTGCATGGTGACCACAGCTAATAATAATGCATTATGTATTTCAAAATTGCTAAAATAGATTTTTTAACATTCTCACGAAAAAAAAAAAAGTTGGTGAGGTAAAAGTTATGTTAATCAGCTTAACTGAATCTTTCTGCAAGGTATACATATATCAAAACATTACATTGTACTCCATAAATATACATAATTATTTCTAAATTAAAATAAAAGAAAATAAATTAATAAAAAGAATCATCTCCCTGCTTAGTAACTTTGAGCCAATCACTTAATATTTCAGTGCTTCCATTTTTACGATATTGGGATATTATTCAATATTTATCTGTTATACAAGAATATAAGGATTAATGGGATTGCTTTCAAAGTGTTCTGGGCATTTTTTTTCAAATCTTATATAAATGGCATAATTATGTCAACAAGTAATTAGAACATGAACATTTATATTTTAGTCTCAGTTCAGTTCAAAAACATTTAAGAAACCAATATGTCTTGGAAATATATTGTGGGTGATAAAAAAAAAAAGGTTAATTAGATATGAACCCCAAAGTAATCCTTTCATTTACTTTGAATTAAATCCTTAAAAAGTAATTTTTTTCTAAAAAATAAAAAGAACCATCCTTCTCATATGTGCGTATCTTTATACACGTGAACATGTCTTATGTAAATCAATCAGGCTTTGTAATAATTTTTAATCTCATCATGAAAAAGCTAAACAACTCTTTCACAAAAAAGAATTTCTAATAGTCAAAAATTGAAAAAAATATTGTATTTAGTTTTTTATACTCATCTAAATGTTTTCAATCAGCATGCTAAAAATTCTGCAACATCAGTGCATGCTTATGTATCTTATTTTACAACAAGGAAATACTTTAAAAGCAGAACAAAATTGCTAGATTTCATCTTAGCAATAATTCTTAGTCATGACATAATGTACATTTA
>NW_012137636.1:3324230-3325518 GCF_000956105.1 Propithecus coquereli | reverse complement strand
GGAGAAAACAAAATATCTAAACAGAAGATTGGCTAGAAATTTTCCAAAACTGATTAAAAATAAAAATCAACCCACAGAAGTGTTCAGTGAGCCTCAAGCAAAGAAAATACAAAGAAAAGCACATCTAGGTTCACCACCATCAAACAAATAAAAATCAAATATGAAAAGAAAATCTTCAAACCACCAGAGAGAAGACATATTACATTTAGAGGAACAGCAGTAATTACGGCTGACTTTTTATCAAACAATGGTAAGAATTATTACTGACTTCTTATCAATCAAAGCCAGAAGACAATAGAATGGCATCTTTAAAGTGTTGAAAAATAAAGGTATCAATCTATAGTTCTTATTAAGCAAAGACATACTTCAAAAAATGAAGGCAAAATAAAGACATTTTTAGACAGACAAAAACTAAGAGAATTTGTTGGCAGTAGATCTTCACAACAATGCTAAGTAAAGTTCTTAAAGTAAACCCAGATCTTCAGGAAGAAATGAGGAACACCAGTGAAACCCAAACTGAAATTTCCAGTTATTAAGGATGACTAGGAGTTAACTATGCACAGGTTAAGAGATGAGGGGGACAGGGGAGTTTACAAGGCATAGGAAACAAGCATGTGCAAAGACCCTGAGGAAGGAAAAGGACTAGTCCTTTTCAGGAACTAGAGGAAGAAAGACCAGCAGAGCTGGAAAAAAAGAAAAAAAAAAATAGCTTGAAGAATGATGTGAGACAAAACACTAGATATCCAACAACAGGGGCAAAGTCATGAAGGATGTTGTAGACTAGTTTTCTACTATATTGTAGACTAGTCTTCAAATCTATATCAGCAGATTCATTCCCGACTGAGATTAACACACTCTTTTTTTTTGCTGGACTTCTGGCGTTATTGTAAGTTTAATATAAGTTCACAAATCCATATACATACCAATCAGTAGCCTGAATTAATAATATACCTTGTATTAATACTTTTATATTCTTTTCCAAATTCATATAAAAAATAATTTAAATCAAGCAGGGCGTGGTGGCCCACGCCTGTAATCCCAGCACTTTGGGATGCCGAGGTGGGAGGATTGCTTTGAGGCCAGGAGTTCAAGACCAGCCTGAGTACCAGCAAGACCCCGTGTCTACAAAAAATAGAAAAAGCAGCTGGGCATTGTGGCTTGCGCCTCTAGTCCCAGCTACTCAGGAAATTGAGGCAGGAGGATCACTTGAGCCCAGGAGTTTGAGGTTGCAGTGAGCTATGATGACACCACTGCACTCTAGCCCAGGCAACACAGTGAGACTCTGTTT
>NW_012137636.1:3310281-3322270 GCF_000956105.1 Propithecus coquereli | reverse complement strand
TAAATTTAAAGATATTAAATTTAAAAAAGAAACCTCTATTTTCAGGAGTGATTCTGAAAATATTTTTTGACTACCTACCTCTCCATGATTGAAAAAGAAGCACAGCACTGTAACCAGGCCTCCTAATCGGCTGCCACTGAAAAAGAGGGTACAAAAACATAACTCAAATAACAGAAATTCAGGTCAATTCTAATAAACCTTAAAATAACATAACATGATAATCTTACAGTATTATAGCAGGTATTAGCCACACTAGAACTCTCCTATGCTTACATACATCTCCTATGCTTATGTACAAAATATTTCCTCCAAGTATCATTAGTCAAAATAAGTTTCATTTTTTAAAAATAATTTGTCATCCTGAAAATGCGTAGACTCAGAAAAGCACACAAACTAAAAAGGAACAGAAATTATTACTAGTCATATTACTGTGCATCATGTGACCTGATTTTTCTTTTTCTTCGTCTTCTTTAGTACCACATATTTATTTATCCATCGGCTTTTCTCAAACTATTTTCCTTGGGACACACAATATACATTAGGGAATGGGATGGAGAAGAAGTACATAAAATGGTTCTATGATCATAAAGTTGGAAAACACCACACGGTCTACCTGCTTTGGAAATTCACAAAGCACTTCAGCACATTAAAGACTTAATTCAGTATTTCCTGAACCCTATCCCCAAGCTATTTTTCTGCAAAACACACTTGGTGAACACTAGTTTATAGATAAAGTTTTATCTTTCATTTGTTTTCAAAAAACTGGAATATAACACATATATCAAAGCATGACAATCAGGCTTATAACTCTAGCTAAGAAATCACAATGGTATATTCTGGCAGTTCTAACAAAATCTTATAACCTGAAAACCAAAATATGTTTAAAATTATAATAGAAGTTTGCAACAACTTGAGTTCTTACCAATATTTTACCCAAAATTGTAGTTTGTGCTCTCAATTTTAATATATGACATTACACAAAAAGGCCATTTATCTACCCTAAAGCTACAGTTACATATAAGTACAAATATCTATTGACTATCTCTGATAGTTTAACTTTTCCCAAGACAGTGATGTCTAAGCATGCTTTCAGCTACATCAAGTAGCTCAAAAGTATCAAAAAGATAAGTCATCAGCCTGAAAAAATCAACTGTCTAAATTTCATTGTTAAAAATTAAGAAGACTTTGTAAGGAATGATGTTCATGCTACATGAATATCAAAATTATGAGAAAAACATAATATCAGGAATTAACAACCCTACTGTATAGTAAGGGTAACAGAGTAGACCTTTGTGCTTAACAGTGTTCTTTCTAGTGGTCTTGGCTCCAAAATTTTGAATAATCCCTTTCCTCCAACATCTTATTGTTAAACACAATGCTCCTTTCTTCCATTATTAAGCAGTTATTTCCCATTTCTTAGGTCATTCTCACAGAATCTGTGTTTCAAATGTTTCATGGTCCACACTATCACAATGTGCAGCATCAAGAGTCAGGAAAAGCCAAATCATTTTTTGGCGGGAGGGGCTCGAAATTCACACTAAACCAATTAACTGATGTCATGCTACAATCATTTATCAAATGCTCTAATCTACAAGGCCACTCTAGCTTTGCATTTCTGTGATCCTAAATACTAACTACATATTAGTTCAATATCCATTAGTAATTCACTGATTTTTAAAAAGTTCAACATTGGCTCTGCATTAAGTTTCAACAGGATTACTCTCAGAGCTTTATAATGTGCATATGAAAAGACTGCAGACACTGAGTGTTTATAAACACATGAAAGGATGAAGTCACTTCACATAAAGCAAGCTGACCTTTTTCTTTTTTCCCTCTTACAAAATTTACCACGAACGAAATCTGGACAGAGATATATTACTAGAAATTCACTTACAACTATGATTAATTTAGATGAACGAAATCACTGTCTCTCAATTTACTTTGGAATTTAATCTAAACTAAGTTAGATAACAATAATAATGATACAAGCTAACAATTATATATCAGTTACCATCTGCCAAACATTGTTCTAGGCACTTATATGTATGAATTCATTTAATCTCTGCAATAATCCTACAAAATGGGTAACATCATTCTGCCCATTTACAAAGAGGAAACCACGGGCCAGAGAGATTAAATGACTTTGTCAGGTCACAAAGACACTCAATGACAGTCAGGATTTGAACCTGACTGGTTCAGAACCTGGATCCAGAGTCCATGTTCTTTGCAACACTGCTTTCTTTAGAAAGCCCTTCGACAGTTGCAAATCTGTCAAATATTCTGTAAGAAATACTTAAAACTATATCAAAGGTTAATACATTAAAATAAGAACATACTGTGTAGACTATTACAACAAAAAGCCTCACATAAGAAAGTTAACTATATCTATTACCAGCTTATTTCTATTATTCCTAAAATGTGAGATTTCATAGTTTTAAAATTATTTGAAGAATTGAATCAGACCCACTACTTCTTCAAATCACTAAGAGTTATATCACATAAGAGATATAATGGTTATGAAAAGATAACTTAAAATGAATGCGAGTGTTTAAATTTTGAATCAAAATAATAAGATCAAACATTTAAAGAATGCTATTAGAGATTAAATTTAAAGATATTAAATTTAAAAAAGAAACCTCTATTTTCAGGAGTGATTCTGAAAATATTTTTTGACTACCTACCTCTCCATGATTGAAAAAGAAGCACAGCACTGTAACCAGGCCTCCTAATCGGCTGCCACTGAAAAAGAGGGTACAAAAACATAACTCAAATAACAGAAATTCAGGTCAATCCTAATAAACCTTAAAATAACATAACATGATAATCTTACAGTATTATAGCAGGTATTAGCCACACTAGAACTCTCCTATGCTTACATACATCTCCTATGCTTATGTACAAAATATTTCCTCCAAGTATCATTAGTCAAAATAAGTTTCATTTTTTAAAAATAATTTGTCATCCTGAAAATGCGTAGACTCAGAAAAGCACACAAACTAAAAAGGAACAGAAATTATTACTAGTCATATTACTGTGCATCATGTGACCTGATTTTTCTTTTTCTTCGTCTTCTTTAGTACCACATATTTATTTATCCATCGGCTTTTCTCAAACTATTTTCCTTGGGACACACAATATACATTAGGGAATGGGATGGAGAAGAAGTACATAAAATGGTTCTATGATCATAAAGTTGGAAAACACCACACGGTCTACCTGCTTTGGAAATTCACAAAGCACTTCAGCACATTAAAGACTTAATTCAGTATTTCCTGAACCCTATCCCCAAGCTATTTTTCTGCAAAACACACTTGGTGAACACTAGTTTATAGATAAAGTTTTATCTTTCATTTGTTTTCAAAAAACTGGAATATAACACATATATCAAAGTATGACAATCAGGCTTATAACTCTAGCTAAGAAATCACAATGGTATATTCTGGCAGTTCTAACAACAAACTTCATTTGCTCAGGTAAGAATGAATTATGTTCCCTACTTTCCTCCAAGTCTGGGTAGAGGAAATGAGGCTGTTTTTAGGTTTGTTCCATCATTTCTTTCTCCCTTAGTCTTTAGGTCCTCTTACTCTCTTTAGCTCATGCTGCTTTCTGATTATTCTACCCAAATACTTCCTTCTTTCTATCCATCTATGAGTACGTGTATAACACAGAGAGGCCAGAGAGGAAACAAAGAACAAGATGGTATTACAGGCCTTGTATTTATAAACTCTTGGGGCTGTATGAATGAAGAAAAGTGGAGGAGATACAAGAGAGAACAGGGATAATCCATTTCAGGAGCACATAGCCCCTCCCCGCCACCTCCAGAGGGAGACAGGTAAGGCTGGGATCCCAGCACAGGTGGCCTGTTTGCCTTAGCAAAGGAAGAAGAGAAAGATTGATTGCATGTTTGGTGACAAGCAGTTTGTGGAGTTTCCATTTTTCCTACAGAACAGAGGCACAGTCACTTGCTGCTAGAGAGAAAAGGTGGCAGCATTAAAAGTTTGAGGAAAGAGGGGAATGTCTGAAATAACACTTGCATTTCAGGAAAGTGGTAACTTGGGAAAACACAAGGGTTGCTGAGACATCTTAGGGGAGCAAAGGAGATTGCAGATCTCAGTTACAGGGTCACTAATTGCAGGATTGCATGGTTTTTCTCCACCGGTTATCAGCCTAGACAGGCACAAATGAAATATAAAGGGGCAATGAAAGTGAGGACATTGGCCAGAAAGTGGTTGAAGTGATGGATCCCAGAAGTAAGATGAGATAAAGGAGCTAGAGAGTGCTACAGGCCAGGGAGTGAAAGCCAGGGATCTCTCCTAAGAGAGACATCTTCTTGAAAAGAAAAGCAAACAGGCTAACCCAAGCTTCATCACAAGTGGTAAGATATTAGAAGGGTTAAGGCAGAGTTAAGGGTTTAAAAAATAAATAAATAAATTTTAATATTTTGAGTACATTAGTTTATAGGATTTTTCTTGCCACCTTCCCCTAATCCTGTTTACTTAACATTTTTTCATGTGTCCATCCTCCCAAATCTCTTTATAACCATACAAACATATATTTTTAATGTGATCATATTATTAACATCCCTCTGAAATTTGCTCCTTTTCTAATTAATCCAGCATGAAGATTATTCCTAATCAATACATGTAACCTAAGGCATTATTTTTATGGATGCCAAATATTGCACAGTACAAATACACCGAATCTGTTCAGACCTTTCCCTATTATTGGACATACAGATATTTTTAAATTTCTTGCTATAATAAAAAAATGTTAAGATAAACAACCTTGTACATGTAAATACTGGTGCTTTTATTTTGGGAGGATAGACCTAACTGTGAGACACTGAAGTGAAAGAATGTCAACTATGCCAGGAAGCACTGTACCAGTCTGCACACTCACCACAGTGTGTGAAGGAGGTCCGTTTGTCTATCACTTTTGCAGCACCTGATGTGTTTAGACTCTTTTAAATTTTGTCCTTCAGACAGCTGAAAACTTTTTTCTTATTGCCTACTTCTTTGGAACATCATTTTAGTGTTTTGACGACATGCATTTCTCTTCTGTGAACTGCCTTACTCACATTCTTGCCTATTTGTGTATTGGATTTTCTGTTTCCCTGTTTAAAGGTTAGGGTTATCAAATCTTTGGCTGTCATATGTGTGGCAAAGTATTTTGATATAATTTATGGTGTATTCTGCCAGAAAGAATTTTTTAAAACTTTATGTAGTTAAGTATGTCGATATTTTCCTTTACTACTTCTGCACTTCCTGTCTTGTCTCTGAGGGTCTTCCACACCTCAAAATTAGTCTCCTAAAATTTCTTGTAGTATCATGCATTGCATTTTCCACTTAGATCTTTCATCTGTAGAATCCTACTTTTGTCCTCTGAAATAGCCAATTATGCTAATATCATTTATCAAATAAACATTCTTTATACCACTGAAATGAAATTCAGCCTTTATCATATCTTAATCTCTTACAATGCTAGAATCCATTCTATTCCATTCAACCGATTTAATTCTGTATTTTTTTGTATCACATTTTTATTACTATAGCATTATGGTCATTTTAACATATGATAAGGAAAATTCCCCACCCCCAACTGTTTTCATTTTTTAAGATTTTTTTTTAGGTAATTCTCACCAACTTATTCTACACATATCATCTTCATCTTAATCAATCCCCCCCTTAAAAAAAACACACACACTTGGGTGTCTGATCAGAATGACATTAAATTTACATATAATTTGGGAAGGATTGTCATTTATACGATGGTAATTCAGCCCATTCAGTTGCATAGTATGATGCTCTCTACTTATTCAGTACTAACTGTATTTCTTTAAGTAAAAATTTTATGGCCAAGTAACATAACAGTCAAGTATCTAAAGTTAAAACTTCTAGAAATACAAAGAGAACATAATAAAATCTGATCATCTGATCCTAGTGGAGTATTTTAACACTTTCAGAATTTGACAGGTCAAATAAGCTAAAGGAAACTATCAAGGATTTGAAGGAGATAATCGATAAGCTCAATTTTGTGAATATATATAGTATTTTGACTATATAAAAACTACACATTATTTTCTTATGTCCCTGGAGCACCTAGCTGCAAGGTAATTCATTCTCTGATTACTGTCCAAAACAACCTAAAACACAAGAAAAAATGGGGAAAAAAAACCCTTTGGGAATTTAATGTAAAACTCCCTTTTAAAAATTCCCTGGAACAAAGAGGGATTGAAACTGAAATTTACTAACTGTAATAATTCTCGAAACAGCAGAGTAAATGTAGAGAAAGGACAAAAGAGACACAAATCCAATTCCCTGACCAAATCCCAGGATAAGGTTTGCGTAAGAACTAAGTCTTATACCCTCACTCAATTGTCATACAACATGGGGGGCTCTGAGGTTGGACATTTTCCTGAAGGCAGAACCAGTGTGACAATATTCCCTTTTCACCAAATTACCAAAACACAGGTCATGGGCCAGCATCTTCCATGAATATACTCAGCTTTGCTCAATTAACCAGGGAGGCAGATTTTCTGGTGCACTTTTGTGCACTGCAAAGTTAGAAGGGGAGAATGAAATTTGCTTATCTGCAAGGAATATTCTGAGTTACAATCACTATGAAATGATGTGACGTGAAATAAATATAAAACAGTGTCCCCAGTATCTACCTTCCTCCTACCCCAATCCATAGAGACTACCACATGAATCCTTTTATTTTGCTAAACAGAAAAGACGCAGTGACCAGAATACTTAAAATTGTTCTAATTTTTTTCCATTATAGTTGATCATTTGATATTTCAGCATTCCCCAGTGGTTAAAAAAAAAAAGTCTCTTCTGCAATATTACCACAACTGTCAGAAAATATGAAAGCTCCTATTGTGCAAATTTTAAAACACTCTAAGATAACTTTTACATTTATTCATACGTTCCATTCACCTTTTGAACTTCAATTTCCTTAGATATAAAATGAGGACTAATTAAAAACGAAAATTTAAAAGATCTTTAAAATACTTCCCAGTTGTATGGATTTAAATCAGTCATCAAATTTTTGATAGCCTTCATTAATCATTGAGACTTTTATCTCCATTTCCAAAAAAAATGAAGAAATATGCCAAGTTTAACTTTTGAAGAGAAAAAATCATAGTTAATTTGAAACAATATTAAATAACTCTGAGTTTTCTTATTGTTGTATAAATCCTTAAGAAAGAGAAAGTGAGAGAATAATTTGAAAACAATTGAATTAAGAGGATTTCCAATCTCAAATATAAGACATCAGCACTTGCTAGCCCAAGGAAGAAATGCCAAGCAGGCCTGGTTCAGAGACAAGAACCCTACCCTATACTTACGTGTGGGATTTACTTGTTACTAAGGAAAGAGACAGTGAAGATGAGAAAACAGAATGAGAATCAAGAAAGGTGAGAAAAGTTCTCAGCTTGGTCCTCTCCAGTCTGTTACAAGCAATTAATTATGCCTTTAATTTAACTCTTTTCCAGCAATAAGAAACAGAATCTTTATTTACTAGAATGTGAGCTTCCTAATTCACCATGGTAGCTGCCAAGGCGCCTAGCACTGAGCCTTGTCAGTGACAGATATTCAAAGGTATCTGAGGGGTACACGAAACATAATTACGATTCAATAAAAAGACTGCTGGCATTCATTTTTTGGAAGTTTGCAGCCAAACACACCACTCCTCACATCACTGTTGCCCTGGGGACAGGCCCAGATGTAAGCTCCCGCTTGTCATCAGTGCCATGTGCTCAGTGGAGACTCTGCTCTGACCCATCCACCACACTGCTCGACTCCCATGCAAACCTCTCCACTGTGCCCTCCAGAACCTTCACTGCATGGTTAACAACTACCTACCCAACACCCGCAGCTTGCTCCCAGATGCTCCCTTCTCCTCCTGCCTAGAAATATCACTCCCCTCTGAGAAAATGCTTTCCCTAGCCTCCATCCCAACTCTGCCTCCTGGGATCTCAGGGTCTGTCCACTTCCCTCCATCCCACCCTCAGCACACCAGCCCAGGCTGCTATCCTCTTCTACCAGGACAGACGCCTGCAAAAGCCTCCTGCCCAGCCTCCCAACCCTGCTCCCTCTACATTGCAGCACCTGTCACCTTTAACAATGTTCGCACCTAAGGATTCTATTCATTTAGTCTAGTCAATGAAGTATCTAAAACTTTTCCTAAGAGCTTTAAAATATTTATACATTTTAGTCCATGCGTATTTTCCTTTTTAAAAAAGAAAGTTATACACAAAGATGCTGTACACAATTCAAATTTTCCTGTCAACTGTTTTGTATGTGCTATATATTTTTTACTACTTCTGTTTTGTCACTGAATTTTCCTTCCTAGATTACAATTTCTCTGTGATTGTGTGTGTATTGAAAAGAGGTGGACCAAAAAACAAAAAGAAGGAACCCAATCCCGGCGCTCCCACCATCCACACAGCCCGTGTTCACTGGCATCCACTATTCTCAGGGTCAAATCCAAACACTGAAACGTGTCCAAAATGCCTCTCAGGCTCTGGCTCCTGCGTACACCTCCAGACTCCTTTCCCTCCTCGTCCTCCTACCCAAACTCTGTGCTGCAACTGCAGATGTCCTTGTCACAGCTCCTCAAATGAGGAGATCACACAGACTGCAGCGTGCAGAAGAGCCTGGCAGGGAGCAAGACAGGTCGGAGCTGAGGCAAATGAAACCGAGTTGCCCCAGGGTGACGGTGCTGGCAAAGACAGAAGTGGAAGGACTCCAGAGAGTCTCAGGGAAATAAAGCACAAGGTTCCATGACTCCTGGGACTGCAGAGGTGAGGAAAAGGAACGTCATGCACGTCTCCTCTCCTGTGGTCAGCCTTGGGCATTAGTGTGGACAGGAGTGTCACTTCCTGAGACAGTGACGACAGAAAAAAGGGCGGGTTTTGGAGAAAAGATGCCAATATTTTCAACCAATAATTTTCATCAATTTATGCACACTAAATAAAAATACTTATCTTTTAAATATTCACATACAACTGTTACAACAAATGGGTTTGATTAAAGATGTGCTAGCAGTCCAAGTTAATAAAACATTCAAAAAAATATGTAGCTGGAGAAGTTGGAGATGGTATAATTCAAAACCTATTTAAGACATATTTTTAGCCAAAAACCCAGCCTGTATAAACAGTAAATGCTTGATTTTTTAAAATAAAGAAAAAGAAAATATCAGATAAAATAATGGAAGTAAAATTGGCATAAAATATAAGAAATTCAACTTTTCCTTAAAACAGGTGGGGGACAGTAGAGGAGTAAAGAATTGACATAAAAAGCCATTCTGGTCTGCAACAGAGCCTAAAAGCAATACTGAGCACTTCCTAGGTAACTTGGTTGGATCATGGGAAGAGAGAGTTGGGAAATTGGTTACATTAACGATGTCTATTCACTTCAGACGTAAAGGGAGACATTTAAGCAAATTTAAAGTGGGGAAGGGTTTGACACACACACTAATCCTCTAGGTCCTCAGGGCTTCCAGAACATATCTAGAAATAAAGTAGTTTAAAAAAATTTTTATCTGAAAAACAAGAAACCATTCTACCACTCTGGACCTCCAACAACCAACAAAGATAACAGAGAAGAACAGAAAATTTGAACATGAATGCACTGTCATCTATGACTAGCTGGTTCCTTACATGGAAGAAAAGGTATTTTCTGCTGACTAGCTCTGTCTACAACAGGATGGCCAGGCTTTTCTCATAAAAGCTGAAAAGCAATGGCGAACTGAGTAGAGAGAAGGGTAAATATTTGAAAGAGGAGGAAGAGATCAGAGACAGATTAGAGTGGCCACAGGGATGCTGAGTAGCAGACATTAAATATAGAGAAGGTCGTGAAAAAGATCATTTAAAAGTTGCCAGAAAGGGAATGGAAAAGAGAGATAGAGACACTGATCCGGGCCTTGGTGAGTATACACTTGGTCCTTAAATACACAAGTATCCACATACCCCAGAGAGGTGGGGGATGGTGGGATTATCACCAGTACTAGGTGTCACTTCTACATTGAGGTGATGAAGAATCATACACACCTCCTGGACTCTCTCTCCTGTCTCCTGGCCACACACAGAGGCTGCTGAAGTTGGTAAATGAAAGACATGCAAGGTGAAAGAAGCCTGCGTCTCCCCCAAGAAAGCAGTTTACAGTCCAGTCATTCTATAATAAAACCCACCAGTCCTTAAGTACCACTCACCTCACAACCTTCAAACCAGTTTTTACAAGCTACCTCATTCTTAGATATAAATGTCAGGCTAAGGATCAACAGGCTGTGGGGAAGCTTTTAGGGTGAAAAACAAACTAATACAAAATCAAAGGAGACCTGGAGGTAACAGAGACAACGCAAGAAGCAGAGAAATTTTCGAACTCAAGATCCTTTGGTATAGTTGGAAATCTAACAGAAAGGACAATAGAGAGTAACAAATAAGGGAGAAAAACCATATAAAATTAGATTTCAATTCACAAGTTCCAATATCCAATCAACAGGATTTTGAGAAAAACAGAAAAAAAAAGGAAAATAAAGAGTCATGAAGGAAATAGTGATAAAAAAAGTTTTCCTCCAAACTGAAGAATATAAGTGTTCAGACAGACAGAACCCACAGAGTATCTGATTAAAAGGATGATACAATATCTACCACATCATGGCCTTTTAGGGCACTAAAGATAAAAAGATGAATCCCCAGAGTTTTGAAAAGCTAGACTGAATCTTAGAAGACAGTGGCAAAGCCTTCAAAAGTCTGAAGAAAAATAAAAACTCTATAGCCAGACAAAGCAGTAACCAAGTACAAAAGTAAAACAAAGGAATGTTCAAACATGCAAGGTACATGTATTTTAAATTAACTTCATGTACTATTTCTTGGGAACTACCTGAGAAATGCGATTCTCCAAAATGACGAAATAAACAGGAAAGAGGTCAAGAAACAATGAATCCAATGCAAGAGAGGAAAGGGGAATTCTCAGCATGGTGGTACACAAAAGTCCCGGGAACAGCTGTGCAGGGAGCCTAGAGAAGACCTGGTCTAGTATGGAATCAGATGCAGAAGGCTCCAGGAGGGAGGCCTTGGGGATGGGGTAGGAGAGCTGAAATATCATGGGATTTATACATTTAACAAGGTATAAAATAAGTGCTTTCAACTCAGTTGTAGATTTGGAGAGGAATTAATCAGTACATAGGAAATTAAGGAAAACAAAATATTAGCAATAATTAAGCACAGGAAAAAATTTATGTTACCAAATAATTATTTATACTACTTGATTCAGCAGTGAGCAATATTTATATAGCTGTAATAACGTAACTGTAAACTACTGGTTTACATATCAGAATTGCTGAGGTTTCAAAGATTATAAAGTGGTTTTCTCTGGATAAAGGGATGGGTGAGGTGCTGGAGACAGGGCAAGGAACTGCTGCTGTGCTTTATCATGAAAACTCATTAAATAATGCCAAGAGATATGTATGCACACACAAAATAATCAAAACTAATTTTAAAAACATACTAATAAGTAACATATCCAGTTGTAGAGCACATGAATAGAAAGAAAGTTGTTCAATAAACTTACCTGAAGATCTATTGATACTTATCAAACAGCTATGAGGAACAAAATCATAAAAATGTTCCAAATAACATTAAAATTGATGTTCCTTCTGCACTCAAATGTTTACAGCAACACAATTCACAATTGCAAAGATGTGAAAACAATCCAAGTGCCCATCAATACATGGGTGGATTAATAAAATGTGGTATATGTATATCATGTAATAATACACAACTACAAAAAACAATGGTGATATAGCATCTCTTGTATTATCCTGGATAGAGATTGAGCCCATCCTTTGAAGTGACATATCACAAGGATGGAAAAACATGCACCACATGTACTCGCCATCAAATTGGTACTAACTGACCAAAACTAAGGTGGTGTTTAACATGGTAGTAACACTCATTGGGTGCCAGTCAGGTGGGGGGGTAGGA